>NW_017803865.1:2681176-2694275 GCF_001625305.1 Branchiostoma belcheri | reverse complement strand
CAATTGTTATGTGTAAATTTGTAGGCACAGGCTTATAGCTACATTGTTGCAAAATGTTTACAGCAGGTCTCTTTCTATCTAAAAGTAGCTATATTGCAAAATAATATAACACCAGACTGAATGTGTGTCTTTCTCAGCAATCTGAACATGTAGTGTTTTATGTTTGAAGTCCTCGATTTTTTTCAGGCCAAATGTTTCAGATCCTTATTCTGACTTCTTGTTCAATGTGTAAACATACAAAGTTGATGGCTCACCAAATGTTCCAAAACAGTGTTACCAGGAATGACCAAAGGTATCAATAATATATTATTGCTTTATTGTATTTCAGATCTTCTTTTCATAATTTCTTACCTTGATGACCAACAGAGTGGTCTCATCTGTGGTGGTGACGCTCATGTGGTCGTCTGTGTAGATCTCCACGTCCTTCAGCATCCACGCAATGTCAGGCTGAGGCTTGCCGCTGTAGTCAGCCTGGAGCTTGATGGTTTCTCCAGCTTTCACAATGATGTCTGGGTCAACCTTCAGCTTCAGGATCGGCAGTTCTGAAACATCACAGTCAATCAATCAATCAATCAATCAATCAATCAATCAATCAATCAACCAATCAATCAATATCAATCAATCAATCTATCAATCAATCAATCACTTCACAATGATGTCTGGGTCAACCTTCAGCTTCAGGATCGGCAGTTCTGAAACATCACAGTCAATCAATCAATCAATCAATCAATCAATCAATCAATCAATCACTTCACGATGATGTCTGGGTCAACCTTCAGCTTCAGGATCGGCAGTTCTGGAACATCACAGTCAATCAATCAATCAATCAATCAATCAATCAACCAATCAATCAATATCAATCAATCAATCTATCAATCAATCAATCACTTCACGATGATGTCTGGGTCAACCTTCAGCTTCAGGATCGGCAGTTCTGGAACATCACAGTCAATCAATCAATCAATCAATCAATCAATCAATCAATCAATCAATCAATCAATCAATCAATCAATCAATCAATCAACCAACTAACAGAAGTGCTGATCAAGCAGGCATCAAGTATAGAGCAGCAAGTAAATTGTTACTAATAGATCTTTCTATCTTATAATATCAAAAGTCCATTTTTCCAGACTGTTACTAGCTTAAGTCTGGCACAGTTTTCAGATATTCAACAAAGTGTTTATCCAACAAGATGTATATTCCACAAAGGTGAAGAGAAAATTTCTTCATGCATGTCAACCTCCTCTTTGCTAACTAGCCCAATTGTCAAAGAATTGTTATCCAAATGGCTACTTCAGTCTACTTCAAAAGAAGACTTCAGTGTGCTAAAGGTTAAAGTTTTGGAAAGATTGAATACTAACCAGCAGGCATCTGTGCCTTCATCGGTTTGCTGATGGCGGACGGGCCGCTGCGTCCGATGACGTTTGCAGCATACACACGGTACACGTACTCCTTTCCAGTCTCAAGACCTGGGACCTAAGAGGGAGAGGGAGGGGCATATTCAGCAATGTATTTTTAGCCTTTCTCCTGCTAACCCATAGAGAAAGGGTAGCCAAAACAGTTACTCAGTGTATATTAGTAGCACACAAACACATTCATTTTACCAGTCCCCAGACCAGGCACCTAAGAGGGTAAGGATTATAGGAACTTTATTGAATGACAATTGTACAAGGTAGACGTAGAACATAATCATCTAGAGCATTTTCTTGATCCCTTCAGTTCAACCATCAAAAGTGTAATAAATCTGACATAAAGACTGGAGTTGTACAGTCAAAAATTTGGGTAAGTCCAAATTCTTGTGTTGAAAATCACAGTTCAAACTTGCCTCATAAATATGACATCTACCAACACAGCTGAACTTTGAAGCTGAACCCTACCTTGAGTTTAAGGTACTCGCAGGCCTCCTTGTTGACAGGTTCCCACTTGTTTGTCCCTGCGATGGATTTCTCCACGAAGTACCCGAACACGGGGCTGCCTCCGTCGTACTCGGGAGGCTGCCAGTTCACTACCTGCGAGTCGTCCAGCGGGTCCGTGATGCTCAAGTTGATTGGTGGATCTGGGGGAGCTGCGGGGAAGAACGCAATCCGATTGGTTAAAATGTCAGAAGTGAAGAAAATTCACAAAGTTGATTGGTGGATCTGGGGGAGCTTTGGGTAAGAACGCAACCCCATTATTAAAATGTTTGAGGTGAAGAAAAGATTGTACTTTATTGTGTTTATTGTAAATGCAATGTGATTGTATTGTATTGATATGTTTTGTGCTTTCGAAGAGAGGGCTTTTAATAAGCATTTTGCTCAATCCTCAATAAACAGAATTAATGTGAATAAAATAGTAAAGTAATGTTGAAACCCAGCAACACCAGTGTGTATTACTAAGAATTGTTGCTTCTACAGCATATCTTCATTTTTTCATGTCTATCAAGGGAAAACAACTTGTAAAGGCAATCTTCATCACCTGTGTCTTCCCCTGAATTTTATCCTATGGAAAATTCAACTAAACAAAATCCCAGTAACACATACCCAGTGGATCCACAGCCTTGAATGCCTCAGGCAGGTCCACGGGCGGTCCCTGTCCGTACTTGTTCACGGCATACACGCGGAAGTTGTAGTTCTCGTAGCCGACCAGGTCACGAACCTCGTGGGACGTCACCTTGATGTCATCCGACACGCGGCTGTGACCTCTCATTGTGCCCTCCTGCAGAAAGGTCAAGTTCATTAGATAACCTTAAAGTTTCTAACCATGCAAAAAGTCTTCCAAGATTTTATATGTCAATTAATTTTTAACATCCAGATGATGAGATACACAAGTAAATTGTCACTCAAGAAACTGGATAGAGTCTGATTTTTATGTTCACTTCGTTCAAGTTTTCTGTTATGCAAATGCAAATTTGGTTTGATACCTTGTTATATCATTTTGCAATAACTACACTTTTAATCTTTTTATTCAAGCGTATAACTTATTGGTTTGACTTTATATTTCTGTTTCTACCATTTGTATGCCATGGAATCTGGGAAGAAAAGTGTCACATAAATTTCTAATGGAGATCTCTATAAACTATCAAACAAACAAACTCATGGCTTTCTTGAGGACGTAGTGTGATATCAAAACAAGATTTAAACTCGAGGTATTCCCACAAATAAGACAAGATTTCAACTCACGGCCTTCTCGAGGATGTAGTGGGTGACGGGGCTGCCGCCGTCGTCCTCCGGCACCATCCAGTGCAGGTCGCAGCCCTGACGGGTGATCTCACTCGCGATGAAGTCACGGCACGGACCGGGCGGGGCTATGGGGGGTGAGAAGTGTTGTTAGTCATCTGTTGTTTTATACTGTAGAATACTAGAAAACTTTGTCAAATGTCATCAAGATTGAACAGTGAATGATTTTTCAAAAGGTCTAGACTGACTTATGACTTGTGGTAAGTGAGTAAGAAATGTTGTTAGTCATCTGGGTTTTTTTCATGACTATACAGAAACTATAACTTGTCATTTGAAAATTAAAAATTATGTTTGTCAAATGTCATCAAGATTCAAGAGTGAAAGACTTTTTTTTTAAATGTCTGGTTGTGTATCATGATTAAAACCCACATTGGTGAGATATTGTTCAATTTGCCTTGAAATATGTTCCCAACACAATACTATCAACCAGCATGAAGTCAAATGAATATCTACTGATTTGTAGAAATTAACTACTTTCTCCATTTCATCCTCCCCACCAGTTCTACATATATCATACACAAACTGAGGCTCGTGATTCCATTGTAAATTTAGTAACATAGAAGCTCCCCCTTACAGAATACGGTGACATTGCAGACTCCGCCGGCCTCCCCGTGCTCGTTCTTGGCAGTGATGCGGTACTTCCAGTGTACCAACATTTCAGCACCAACTATATAGCATATATTACTATTGGCGTATGTAAGTTTAACAGTACAGAAGCGCCCCCTTACAGAATACGGTAACATTGCAGACTCCGCCAGCCTCCCCGTGCTCATTCTTGGCGGTGATGCGGTACTTCCCGGTGTCGGAGCGCTGACTCGGCTTAATCGCCAGCTCCACAAATGTGTACGGCTCCGTCGCACTGATCAGCGACAGACGCTCAGAAGACTGCAGGCAAACAGGAGGAAAATGTTATAAGTACTAGAAAGGTAACATTTGCAAAGCAAATGCATATTATTTGCCTTGGCATATGGTCTGCTCTGTTAATTCTTACTCAAACTTACTCAAACACATTCATATATATATATATATATGGCGACAGGAGTCTAAATCCCTCCTGTTATAAAATTGCAACATGACATAACCCAACACCAGTTACCATGGTGAATAACGTCTGGTTCTGGTCATTGACCTTACGTGTTTGGAGTAGAAGAAGAGGAAGAAGAAACAGAGCAAAAACAATATGTTATCCTTCTTCCCAAGTTCATTTCCTGACCTTGAGACATGTAACTAACAATTGGAACACAGATGAACCTTCATGATAGTAAAAGTCAGTCTGTGTGTACCTTGACGTCCTCTCCGTTGACAGTCCAGGTGATTTCAGGCGGAGGCTGTCCTGTGATGGGGATCTTCAGTGAGATGTCCTCAGGCTCAACAACCTCCAGGTCCTTGGGCAGGGCACTGATGTCTAGCACTGGTGCACCTGGAGGAAATATAGATATTATACTTTCACACAGTCCTGACTACAACTCTAAACTAGTACTGTGTAATAAAAGTTAGAGTCCTTTTAAATCAGGACAGTTTATTCACAAACAACATTGACTTTAAGATCAAAGTTATTGACATAATATCAGTTCCACTTGGGAGCAAGCTCTCTTTTCTTAAGCTGATAAAATTAACTGATAAGATCAGTTTTTGTAGCATTGGATCATTCAAGACTGGTGTAAAGACATGTAAGAGTAAGATTTTACCAGATTGCACACTACAATTCAGACATTCTTTGCATATGCATTTTATTCTTGAAGTGTTTCGAAGGACAACTTGTAAAGGTCTAGTAAGCCTGTTTTGCCCTCCCTTCCACTAGGTGTATACATGTAGAGAATTCTAATAAACAAATAAACAAACAAACAGGACGTACTTGGTGGTTCACCAGCGACAAACGCAGCCTCGCCCTCCTTGGGGTGGAAGGCGTCGGGACCCTTGCCAACAAGATTCTCCGCGCAGACACGGAAGCGATAGTTCACTCCCTGCTTCAGGCCCTTCACCTGAAAATACAAAAAAAA
Source organism: Branchiostoma belcheri (assembly GCF_001625305.1). Taxonomy (NCBI): domain Eukaryota; kingdom Metazoa; phylum Chordata; class Leptocardii; order Amphioxiformes; family Branchiostomatidae; genus Branchiostoma; species Branchiostoma belcheri. Next base: position 2,689,060 of record NW_017803865.1, on the reverse strand, counting down.
AAACTGTGATGACTACATGTTCTTAGTTATACATTTTGTACATTAGGCCATAATAGAACAGACTTTACAACATTCTGTAGCACGCAAGTCTTTACTGAGGTATGAATTTTTGTAAAAATCTGTAGTAGGTAGGTAGGTTCAGACTTTCACATATAGACCTGAATTGCCCTTTAAATATCACCAATTCAGCCTCGTTGGCATGTAATTAGTCAGGCATTTGTATTTTTAGTTAGTTGCTCTGAGTGCTTTGTGTTGAAATACCAGCAGTTTCAAAATTTCTACATTGATCACCTCCACCATTCTCCATCAAAGATTTTAACTCGAGGTTTAAGTGCAGACCTTAAGACTAGTGTCCATGGTAGGGTCAGCGCAGGGCTGCCAGTCCTCCAGGCCCTCCTCCGTACGGTAGGCATGGTAACCGGTGATTGGCGTGCCCCCGTCGTCGGCGGGCGCGGCGTAGCTGAAGGTCACGCCGTAGCGGCTGGGGTTGGACAGGGACAGGTTCTGGGGCGGACCCGGACGCTCTGCGGAGGGAAAATAATGCTATTATTTTGTATTCAATTTTCTTTTGTACTTGTTATTTGCAATCAACCTTTGAGCAGCAATTTGCAATTAATAGATTGGGAGTTTGTAGGCATTCTTCTCTGAACAGTATTCTTGTGCCTAACCATTGCTAAGTATTCAGTCTTCAAAATGCGGTGTTAAAATAAAGAAAACGTAGCATGTTCAGATATTTACATGTCTTTCAATAATAGGATACCAACAATGCTACATTTCATTTTCAAACAGAGAAAAAACATTGTACTTTGCATGAAAAGCATTCTTAAACAGTAGACATTGGTGGAATTTATCGTAATTACATGTAACAATGAAACAAAATTGACTCACAGTATCTAGTACTAAAACACCCATGCCCAATTTTGACAGATATAGAGCAGTACCATGCATTGTGTAAATGGCAAATTGTAACATACCGAAGAGCTTGACGGGAGCCATGGGCTTGCTGGGCAATACTAACAATGCTTACCAGTAGAATAAAACATTGACTTCAAAGTTGTTGTCTCTAGTATTCTAGATAACCTATCCAATACCCAGATGACAGTATGAGATGCTGTGGAAATGTTACATGTTACATGTAACATACCGAAGAGCTTGACAGGAGCCATGGGCTTGCTGGGCGGTCCCTCGCCGGCCAAGTTCACGGCCAGACAGCGGAATTCCGCCTCCGCACCCTGCGGCAGGTCCTTAATGGTCATCTTCAGGTCAGGGGTCTTCAGGTCGTTCACCCTCACCCACTCCTTTCCATCCAGCTGAAGGGGAAAAACATAGCCAAGTGTTGTTTGTTTATTTGATTGTTATTTGTTTATTTGTTGCATTAGTTCCTAGATGTAGTTCTTTCATTCATTCAGCTATGATCTAGTTCATGCTTTCACTTAAATATGACTGATTTCTGCATGAATATTGTAGTGGAATAAAGTACAATAAAGTACAATTTTGACAATCTGCAAGTTTATCTAGAAATTGACAGCAAAGATGGCATCTCTCCTTGGTGCTGATGTACATGTTTTGTTGTTATTTAATTATTTGTGTATTTAGTTGTTACATTAGTTTATGGATGTGGCTATAACCTACTTCATGCTTCAACCTAAACATGACATATTTCTGGCAGTGATTGTTCTGAACATTGCACTGGAATAAAGTACAATTCTGACAAGCTTCAACTTCAAATTGATAGTTACAAACATGGATAGGCCAAGTTATGGCATCTCTCCTCGGTGCTGAACTACATGTGCAAGCTTTCATATATAGTATTTATCATTTTCAGACAATTCAAAATTTACTTCTGTATATCTTGGAGATTACTTCTGGATGTTTTGAGTGAAATCTCTCGCTCACTCTTCCTTCAGCATCACTGACCTTGAACCGACCTTCATAAATAGAAGTTCTTACCTTCTTCTCCACGAAGTATCCGGTGATGGGGCTGCCGCCATCTTCCTTGGGCACCTCCCAGGTGAACTTCACCTGTGTGCGCTTCACCTCAGGAAGCTGGGGGTTCTCAGGCGGGCCTGGGGGGTCTGGGGAGCAAGAAAAAAATGTTTGTTGGGTACAATATGTTCTTCAAAACATTGTGTTACAATAAATAGATGTGTTACATCTAACGCAACTTGGACAACAGCTAACACAATTTGCATGGCATTATCAAACAGCTACAGGTTACATGATACATATGGACAACAGCTAACACAATTATGTAAATGAGATACATATTATTTTACATATTATTATTATATAGTAATAAGTAATTGCCATTATACAAAACATCCATTCATAATAAAAAAACAAAACTACAAAACCTGGTTACATCAAAATTTTGACACCAGCTAACATATTCAACATTTCACTTGTCCCAAGTATGCAAATGAGATGAAAATGATATGGTACAATTAATCCCTAGTATGCAAATCATGCATCATGAAAGAAATCATCAAGGCGTCAAGAGTTAAATACCTAGAGAGACAATTTGAAATCTAAACTGAACCAAGAGACGACGTCTAGTGAGATATTAGACATTAAACAAGGACAACAACAACAAGAGAGAAACAATGTTCAGCGTACCGAATGGCAGCTTGGCCTTGCGCTTGGGCGTCTCCGTGGGTGGGCCCCGCCCGACAACGTTCTGAGCGGTGACCCTGAAGGTGTACTCGTTGTTCTCGATCAGGTCCTTGGCGATGAACTCAAAGTCAGGCCAGTTCTCTGTCAGGACTGTCCAGGTTTCTGTGGTGGTAAGTGGGAAAATCATAATACATTAGTTTATAGTTAACAAACATCTAAGGATCCTCTGGAATTAGGTCACTGACTTCTTGAATGCTGTGTGCAAAAATCTACCAGAGTTAAAATCTTTGGTCGATCCCACAACCTCTCCAGGAAATACCATGCCTGAAATTCCAAAAGTACAAAAATGGCTAATACTACATTATGGTAACTACTACAAAGAACATGACATAATTATATACAATAACCACAATTTTACATGTTGAGGGAGGAAAACAATGTTGAGGAGTTGAGGAGGACTGAATGACAATCTGATGACCAGATTTTGAGGGTTGAACGCGGGACACTGACCAAAGGGGTGTGTATGGGGTAATGAGAGCATCAGAGACGGACCACGAGGGATATGTATGGGGGGGGGGCAATTAACAGATTTACCTCCGATGTTGAGGAGTTTAGAAGGACTGAATGACAATCTGATGACCAGATTTGGAGGGTTGAACGCGGGACACTGACCAAAGGGGTGTGTATGGGGTAATGACAGCATCAGAGACGGACCACGAGGGATATGTATGGGGGGGGATTCAATAGGTTTACCTTTAAGATTGCTGGGAACTGCCACTGGAGGAGGCAGTGGCTTATCAACCAGCTTCATAGCCTGAAGACGTTTTGTCTTAGACTCTTCCAAGCCTTCTAAGTACGTCTCAGAACTTTCACCCGCCATTGAAGAAAGTCGCTTCTGTTTCGCGTCCTCTTGCGAAGCAGCTAAGTACGCAGAAAGCAAGCGTAAGCAAAGCAGTAGGTGGTAAAATTATCCTTGTATTTCTGCAGTTTTGAAGCTTGAAAGTTGTGAAGCTAATGGCTTTAAAGCTCACTCCTGCTATTGTTTGAAAACAGACTACAAATATTTTGAAGCTCTACAAAGCAAGACTTCAGAAAATTTGTCAGTCGGCAACAGCACAACATTGGAAACTACAACTGCTACACTACTGAGCTTTGATATACATTTTATAAGCAAGAATTCCAAAAAACATCAGATATTAGTTGCAGGACAGCAGAAAGTGCATTGCATTTGAGCCAGCAGTAGCATCGCATTTAAGAAATTCAATTTGTATCAAGCATGTCTTTGTACATTTTGAAAAGCACAAGCTGTTAGCTGTTCTAGAGCTGCTTATTTCTTTTTTTTAATAGTAAATCAATAAGTTATTTTTCTTTAAACAGTTTTTGAGCATTTATCTGATATACTATAATCCAACAGCTAAGCAGATTGCAACATTTCCAGGGCATTCTGGTCCATTTTACAGGGGAGGGGGGGGGGGGGCAAGGGACACCTCAAACTACCTCTCAGTTTTGAGTCGTGTTCTTCCTCAGGAGAAGTGGGTTGCTCTCGAGAGCGGTCCCGTTTTTTCTTAGGTTCCTCTAAGGCGGAGAGGAAGGGCTCGGAGTCGTCTTGGACGGACAGTCGCTTCGCTTTCACCTCTTGTTGCATAGCAGTTATACCTGAGTTAGATTAGCAAAGCTATTATATAACTGTACCGATTACACAGCGTAAATTTTTCTAAATCTAGTGTTCCAATAGAAATTGATCTAGAGCTAGATCTTTAGGTAGATCCAAAATTCCACATGAAACCATAATACATGAAATGGAAGATGTTATGGTAATGAAAAATACATATATTCAGTACCATGGGCAGGAATGGGCATATCCTCTATACAGTTATTGAAGTTTCAGTCGTGTTCAGCACCAAGGACAGGGCCTTTGTACCATTATGACCCAATCTATTGTCCTTTATGTACACATGACTTTGTGAAATTGGCCACACCAATCTATATTAGTAAGCTGTGAAAAATGCATAACTTAAAGCTCTAGTATCCTTGGTAGTCCATCTTTTTTTCAACCAATTGTATATATTTTGTGATACTTTTATAGATGCGTTTGTGTAATACTATGTGTTTGTCAATATGGGGCATCGAGCCTGAAATAAACAATAAATGCAAACAATAAACATATGTCAAACATCCACAAGGAGCACCTATGAGTTATACTAGATTATAGTAGATATGAATCATTTTGCCCATCTGTTCTCTGTACCTGTATGTAATTTGTTTAGGAGCCCCTTTTAGGGCTAAAGGGCATCCCAATAAACTATACTAAACTAAACTAAACTGAGTGACGTACCTTCTTTAGGTCCCAGGACCTCAACGACATATCCGGTGACGGGAGAGCCGCCGTCATCCTCGGGTGCCTCCCAGGAGAAGGACATCTTGTCCCTGGTCACGTCGGTGAAACCAAGGTTCTGTACCGGGCCAGGGACATCTGGGGGAGGAGGAGAAGGAATATGTAACTCCAAAGATATCATAGGCAAAGAAATAGAAAGATTTGGGACTACAAAAATTGGATGGAGGTGGTTGCAGGACCAAGTTTGACTTTATGAGGGACACTAGTTTGTATGGCTTAGGTATTGACTTCAGAATCTGTATAATCTGTATTTCTTCTTCTCTTGATCCTCATCTACCTCATTTCAGGATGCTTTTTGAAAGTTCCTAAACTCTTCTTATCGTCTTTCTCAACAACAGAAACATGGACCCTCATGATACCAAAATTTTACAAACCCTCTTTCAATCCACTGCAAACATTTAAGAGTATGTAAACTAATGATTGCAGGTATTTCTAAATGAAAGCATTATGCCTACATTATAACTGTTGAGTAGCTATTTACCAATGATGCTGATGTCCAGGTCCAGTGTGTCCTCTCCGTGCTTGTTCTTGATCTTGAGCTTGTAGGTTCCGGCGTCCTTACGGATCAGGTCGCGAACCTCGAACTTCACCACCTGGGGGTCGTCCTGACGTTCCACTGTGGACCGGCCCATTGGCTAGTGGGGAGGAGACCAGTCAGTTTTTTTTATAAAAGCATCACACAATGACAGGATGGCAATAGTGAACACAAACTTACTGTAAAAACCATCAAAATGGATATAATTGGTGCTTCCAAAATCATCCAACCATAAATTCTGGCCTACTAGTAATTATGTTGAGCAGCTTTTTGTGATATTTCATCTCATCTATCCATCAGTCTAATCATTTGAGTTAATGAAAACGGAGAGGCAACACTAAGGCATCTCTCCTTGGTGCTGAACTCTGGGTTATACTTTATACTACATCATTCATATTGATATTGAGACTGTTGGGGCACCAGTGATGACCTGACCACTAGGTTTCTCCAGCCTTCTTGCTTTTCTATTCCTCCTGATACTTAGTGTTTTGGCAGTCCATTCTCTTACATCTATATCACTACACAATGAAAAGTGCCAATTGCTGTTCACTCTTCTTTCCGTATATTCCATATATTCTGTACGTAGGATGACTTTATACTTATATTTAGCTTTGTTGTAGAAGACCATACAAAACTCATTGTACTTTTTGTTGAGTCAAAAAAGAATCTATCTATATCAGAGATAGAGCGTAAGAAAGCAAAGTGTTCTAGCTCACCTTCTCGATGGGTCCGAATGCCTCCCATGACAGATGTGGTTTGGGGATGCCGACCCAGTCTATGTTATAGGAACGTTTCTGTCCACTGTTAGCCTGAGTCTTCAGGATGTCTGGGCTGTAGTTCACAAACTTGGGCGGCTCTGTAGTAGGGTTGTAGGAGTTTAAAAGTGTATTAATATATTATAGATTGTTACTATGTGTATGAGTCTGCCAATTTAGCCCCAAGACTGCCATGGGGCTTGTAATTCAAATTGATAACAAATTAACAAGTCTACTACGACTACTACTACAACTACTACCACCGGTACTACTACTACATACTACAACTACAGTGTACTACTACTACTACTGCATGTACTACTACCAGTACTACATGTACTACTACTACTACTACTACTACTACTACTACTACTACTACTACTACTACAGTAACTAACTACCACTACTAACTACTGGTACTACTACAATTACTAGTAATACTACAGGTACTACATGTACTACTAATACTACTACTACTGTTACTACTGCTACAGACAAGCCTATTACAATACAATAAGAAATCTGACCTCCAATCTCCAGAGTGGCGGCTGCCTTCAGGTCCTTCTTGGGGATGACGAAGACGTACTCGACTTCATCATCAAAGGTGCAGTCATGGACGGTCAAGGTGTGTACCTGGCAGGGGGACAGGTAAACATTGTTATAGGTTATGATAATAAGTCAAATCTCATAACAGAAAACATAGTAGTTTGAGTTGATCATATGGTAAAACTACAAACTGAAGAAGTGTGGACCAGCTAGCAGAAATCTTTCTAGTCAACATCCTACATGCAGCTACTCAACAATCTAGCAGGTTAACAATCTAGCAAGCTTTGCTAGTCACTTATCTAGCAGACTTTACTAGTCAGCAATTTAGCAGATTTTGCTAGTCAGCAGTCTACCAGAATTTGCTAGGCCAAAAAGCATACTTTGCTAGTCAACAATCTAGCAGACTTTGCTACATGTAGTAAACAATCTAGCAGATATGGCTAGTCAGCAATCTAGCAGACTTTGCTACATGTAAACAATCTGATAGCAGACTTAGCAACTGACCTTGCCAACATGTGTCATCTTGTACTTGTCGCTCTCCTTGATGACCTGGTCGCCCTTGAGCAGCCACTTGCCCTTGACACTCTTGTTGAGCTCGTTCTCGAACACAGCTGTGCCCTTCAGTGGCACGGTGGCCAAGGTCATCTTACGGATAAACTTCAGCGGAAGAGCTGGAAGATGTGAAACAAGAGACTTCAGTTTGAAAAGCTCTTGGTATTATCGATCTATCAACATATTACTTGGTAGAACAGGCTACAGCTAAACATTACAAGTCTATCTTTTTTATCTAATTCATAAGATACCTGAAAATGCAATATTTGGTGGCACAGTAATGTATAATATGACAGTTTGTCTCTTTATTTTTTATTATTGCAGTTAATTGGCAAAGATTAGGTACATTTTGTAGAGCACTCATTTTTAAGGCCTGTTGGAAGTACAAACAGTTCAGCACTTCAATATGATTCATTGCTATGATAGACTGTATGATCTTATCATATGTAGTAATGACAGCATTCAATTTGATATGGAATAGTCACATC
>NW_017803865.1:2676418-2681156 GCF_001625305.1 Branchiostoma belcheri | reverse complement strand
TCTCCTTCTCAATCACAAGCTGGTCCTTCGGACCTTCAATCATCTTCAGGGGGGGCGTCTGAAACGTTCCAGACGGGAAAGGCAACTAGTAAGTCTTCCTCTTACTGTTTCATTTCTTCACTGGTAGATGTACAATGTATATTCATCTACCAGTGAAGAAATGTAACAATGTCCAATCATTATGTATATTCATCTATCAGTTAGGAAATGAAACAATGTACAATGTATATTCCTGATATTACACAACACCTACTAGGAAGACTCCAAGGTATCTATCATCTACAGTGCTATGTATTCAATTAATGTTATGTAACTTTTGCACTTGGGTCATCGACCAATGTTTCCCTATTCTATAAATACTAAAAATTATAGATATATGTACTACAGTCAGTAGATGACCTAGTCTAAGAAATAAACAACCTATGCCAAAGATCATTCGCACTACTGATGTGAAGTTTGTTTGCGCACGTCATGAACAAAACTGACTAAACTGCTATTCAGTCTGATACTGACGGTACAGCCCCTGTCTGTGGCTTCACTCTCCCAAGCAGAGATACCCCACAGCAATACTACCGTGGGAGAGAGGTTACAGTATTGTTGCAGGATAGTTCTGCGTGGGAGAGTGAAGTCACGTCAACTTTTGGCAATCCGCTGCGACAAGAAAGTCTAGGGCAATCATGGACACCCGTCCCCTCACTGCTGCACTCAAGCATAATGTTAGTCTTCAGAAGGTGGAGCACATCATGAGAATTAACCAGGAATACATTCATATGGTTGATGGCAAATGTCTTGAGTGCAGTGATGGCCTGGCCACATATGTTGTACAATCATCATTTAATAATTGCAAGCTGATGGATTCTTTGGATTGTAAGTTGTGTGGGTGTGCTGCCAAATTCAGCTGTTGTAGATCCCTTGTTGCAGGTTGTTTCTATCACAGCCTGTTGGAAAATGCTAGGACGTCAAAATGTTATGATGGCCTGCAACAGATGTGACTGTGACATTAGGGGCATGGATATCCTGACTGCCAAAGACTTTCACATCGCTGCAGACTGTGTTTAAAGTTGCAGCACTATGACAGGGGCACACCAAAGGAACTTCTGATACAGGATATACATGTAGGGGTCTTCTTTTGCACAACCAAACTTGTCTTACCTTGCTTACATTTCGATGTCTATCAGACACTTTCCTCAGAGCTTCAGACTGGAGTTCTGCTCTGAGGAAGGTGTCTGCTAGACACTGAAACGTAAGCAAGGCAAGACAAGTTTGGTTGTATAAAAGAAAACCCCACTCTACCAACCTGATGAAACTATTTTCTGAAACTTCTGCTACATAAATTATAAAAAAAAAGTACAGGCCTGATCATGATCGCGTCCGCCGCCGCAGCACTTTACTGTACCATCGCGCAAGAAGGTAAAACGGGTTTTAGAAAGAGAAACGCGCGAAAACGCCATGACTCGCTCGTGCGTACGAACCTCCCACGGTCAGTGGAGCGTTCGCCTGGTCCTCTCCGGCGGTCACGGAGTACATTCCTGCGTCGGCCTCGGTGGTGTCGGCGATAAACAGCGTGTGCTTCTTCTTATCCTTCTCCATCCGGTACTTCTCTCCCGGTCGGATCTCCGCGCCTTCCTTCCACCACGTCACGTCTGCTTTCTCCGTGTTGAGCTCGCACTCGAATTTAGTTACCTCATTGGTAATCACCGAAGTGGGCTCGGGCGGTATAACAATCCGTACTAACTCTATAACACGTATAGAGCGGGGAGAGGGGGTCAGAAGGACAGAACGTATTAGCAAGGGAGGGAGGAGACAGACGAGACAGATAGAGTGATAGAGAGAGAGAGTAGAGGTGGACGAGATCAGATTTCGTACCAGTTGGTTATTAGAGTGACGGAATAGAATTAGGCCTCAAAGTGGCTTGGTGTGAGTTTCTTTGCAAAATAGATTGAGAGATTTAAAGAAGACATACATGAAGAGGGGATACGACTTCCATGAAGTTTGGAAGCCTTCTCTTGTGGGAGGACTTGTACAAAACGACACAGGATTGTCATTACGTCCGAGCCCTTTCGATAAGTACTAGTGAAGCACCTAAACCCCGGGTACTGTGATGTACCCAACAGGCACTCAACATGCACACACGCGTCACAACAAACTCACGTCACCGTGCAGCCAGGAGAAGACAAAGCTGTGAGCACTCATGGAAAGGCTTCTGCGGTCGTCACACGCTAAGCTACGAGCCATAGCTGCAGTCAATCGTCGCTTATTCTAGCAGCTTGCTGTGCAGCAGATATTGTGCATTTTTCTGCGTGAACTCAGCCAGATAGCGACTCTCGCCAAGCAGAGGTTTGGGGTTCCGCTTGTGTTTGGTGTGTTTTTAGGTTTTTACTGGGATCTCTTTTTTGTAATGGTATCTTTTTTACACTAGCCCAGATGGCAAATAAATATATACTGCCTTGCCAATTTGTCTTTGCAGTCACCAAAAGATCTGCTTGCCGAAATTAGGATAGCCATTCTACAGAGCAGTGCGTGGGTTACTATGCTACGTGTCTACCAGCCAGCATGTGAAGCCTAAGCAAGGGAAGCTGCGCGTGCGAGCGTTAGCGTTGTTTGGTGCAGAACTACCGTTGCAAGCATATATGAACGGTAACTAAGTTCTTGCTGAAAGGAGCCCTGTATTGGCAGGTAGCGATTACAAATCACTCCAAAATTTTTTCCGCAGATTACAAATCACTTTAAATTCTCAAAGCTGATTGGGAATTGCCTTAAATCATGAGGCTAGAATTGCGCTGTCTTAATTTTGTGGCTGCCTACGAATTATGTGTGTATGTAAGACTTAAAAAGGCTGATTACACTTTACATAAAGGGGCATGCAGGGCCCCTTTCAACATACTACATTTAGTAGCCAAAACCGCACTACATATACTACTGGTGTAGGGGACAGCCAAAACTGCATCAGTAAGCCATGCAGAATGTGGTAAACTTGGCTCTCTGCCGTCGCTGCTAGGAATGAAAGCGTCGACGCTACCTTCCACTTCTAACTTGGCAGTGCTCTCCTTTTCGCCGACTACAGCAGTGTAGCTTATGGCGTCCTCCGGCACACAGTTGTTGATCAGCAGGGCGTGCTTACGGCCCTTGCCGATTGTCTCGTACTTCTCGCTGTCTTTTGTGTCGATCCAGTCTCCATTCCTCCTCCATCTGGGGGGGGGGGAACAACAGTCTCAAGATTAATACGGTATGATTGCCAAGTTGTGGCCAACAGTCTCAAGCTGGAGTATACTGGTCTACTTTAATTACAACAAGATTGACCAGTCTCCATTCCCTCCTCCATCTTAGGGTTCAACAAGAAATCCCAGATTTCATACTTCCCAGAAGTTCATAATGTTTGAAGTTAATGAACTATATCATAAAATGCATTATTTCTCATACGATTTCACCTTTGACGCCAGTGCAAAACCCTGTCTATCAAATGAAACCAAATCTCTGCCCACCCACTTTGGAACCCAAACATACAAACCTAGCACAGGTCATTGCCACCCAACACAATATTTCTGTCCCAGAAGTAACAACAGTCTCACACTGGAACCTACTTGTCTTCTTCAGTACAACTTTACGACTTTGATCGTGATCCGCAATTGTCCATCAATTTGATTTAAAGCTTTCTTTTAAAATGTTATGAAAAGTTAGAAAACTATCATGTTTCTCAATCCATAAATGTAAGTGTCTCAGAGTCTGTGATATGGACATGAATGCTATGTAGGTTAAGCTGTGCAGGTTAAGTGGTTGTCTGATGTGTAAATATCGTTTTGTGTAGGATTTCACAGTCTTCAAAACATTCCCATTTCTGCAAAAGTCACTTGTTCTGGTAGCAGCAAATGCACCATTAAACTTTAAGACTTAGTAGTATGATCAGCAATTGTCCATCAAACTGACGCAGAGATGCCCCTTTACAAAACTCTTTGGATGTTGAAAATGATAAGTTAAACATGATATGTTAGTCAACTATCATGTTGCACAATCTGTGTCTCTTTGATATCTGACCTGACGAAGTCAGCGTCCCTTGTCAGTTCGCACTTGAAGGTGGCTGTCTCCGTCTCACGAACCTTCACATCCTTCACACCCAGCGAGAACTCGGGCGGGATTTCTGGGGGAAGGAAATTCATCAGGTTATATATCACGCATAATTCATGGAGAAACCTTTTGGTTTATGCTAAGTGTTTAATGTAAAAGTATATATCACTACAACCATGGATGACATGACAACGAAACTTTCAAACTTTCGTCTTTCTTCATTCACAGGCAAAACAGGAGCCAAAGATATTATCTCCACTTCAAGGCATTTTCTCAGGTATTCGTCAATTTAGTGTATAACTAAGACTAAGACAAAGGGATAGATGAGATGGGAACAATTGGCTATGTTTTAGGAGCTTCTGACTTACTGATGACAGTAAGATTGGCTGGTTTGTTGGTATGGTTGTTTGATGACAGTAAGAAGTGACACGAGTTTGAGCCCCTAGCAGCTTGTTCTAGAACTGCAGGAGTGCCTGTTTAAAACTCTTAAAGAGCTTGTGACTTACTGATGACGGTAAGGTTGGCTGTGGTCTGGCCTCCTGTGGCGACCAGGGAGAATGGTGATTGGTCGGTGAGCTCAGCCTTCTGGATCAGTACTACTTACTACTACTACTGTAACAGTAACTACTGTACTACTGCTACTACAGTACTTACTGATGACGGTAAGGTTGGCTGT
>NW_017803865.1:2619145-2676398 GCF_001625305.1 Branchiostoma belcheri | reverse complement strand
GGCACGGTGGCCAAGGTCATCTTACGGATAAACTTCAGCGGAAGAGCTGGAAGATGTGAAACAAGAGACTTCAGTTTGAAAAGCTCTTGGTATTATCGATCTATCAACATATTACTTGGTAGAACAGGCTACAGCTAAACATTACAAGTCTATCTTTTTTATCTAATTCATAAGATACCTGAAAATGCAATATTTGGTGGCACAGTAATGTATAATATGACAGTTTGTCTCTTTATTTTTTATTATTGCAGTTAATTGGCAAACATTAGGTACATTTTGTAGAGCACTCAATTTTAAGGCCTGGTGGAAGTACAAACAGTTCAGCACTTCAATATGATTCATTGCTATGATAGACTGTATGATCTTATCATATGTAGTAATGACAGCATTCAATTTGATATGGAATAGTCACATCATGTAGTTGTCATCAGACGTACTTCCACTGTACAAAAGCAGCAACAAACAAACAAACAAACAAACAAACGTACCTTCCACTGTGAGTTTAGCAGAGGCCTCTGACTCATCAGCCAGGATGGTGTAGGTATCCTCATCCTCCACCACGGAGTCATCGATAATCAGTGTGTGCTTCAGTCCGTCTTCTAGTGCTCTCACCCTGGCGAAACATTAGGATATAACATTGTCATAGGAACATAAGGATTGTACATGTACAGATCTGTGTTGTGTCAGACTATAAAATTCTAATTGTAAAAGTTAAGTTAAACATAATTTCCAGTCAAAAGTCCCTCCACCACGGAGTCATCGATAATCAGTGTGTGCTTCAGTCCGTCTTCTAGTGCTCTCACCCTGGGGATAGATGCAAGGCGTTGTCTTAGGAACAAGGTTCTAATCATGATAATGTGATCATCCAGGAAACCCTAACTCAAACTCACAACTGAAAGGGATGGAGGCAGATGGTCAGACACCTTAATAAAGGTAATACACCTTTTTTTCTGTTTCTGAGCTTTGTAGATGATAATTGGACTATAGTGGTAAATCTGTCTGTACCCCATCTCAATCGCAAGCAGCTTTGGTGTATACATTTAAGAAATGCATACCTGCCATGGTGTATAATTATTACACAATTATGTCAGTTATGTGAAAAAAAAACTCACTTTTATCAGCGATACAGCGTATCCTTGTCATATGTTTACAATTAGTGTTGTAACAGTTGTATGAAGTTTTCATACATCCAGAGGAATGACAAGTTTTTCTCACCTCTCGCTGGGTTCAATGTTCACTCCGCCCTTCCTCCATGTGACCTTGCACGGCCGGGAGACGGTTGTCTCGAAGGTCGCGGTTTCGGTCTCCATAATCTCCTGGTCATCCAGGGGGAGTCCGAACTTCACTGCCGGCACTGGGGGAGGAGGAAAATAACACAGTATAAGTCCGTCTATGTGGTCATCATCTAACACAGCCTACTACTGAATGTCTGGCTCATGAGAGTTTCTTGATGATATGACGATATACATGCTATCTTTAGTGGAAGAATGACTATTTAAGTAGACCCTTTGGTTTTTAACAAATACCATAATGATAAGACTTGCCAAAGAATAATAAAAAAAATGAAGAGTCAGTACGCAAACTTTTTGTCATTTTAGATGTGCGTTTGTGGTCTCCTGCCACAGCTGTGGAACATGGCAAAACAAATGTGCAATACCTTAGTTTTGGACTGGCTATATCATAGTAAGAAGTTTTTAATAAAACCCTGTGTCCTTACACTTGACAGTAAGTTTTGCTGACAGCTTGTGGTCTCCTGCCACGACCGTGTAGGTGTTACCACCAGGAATGTGACAAAAAGAAATGTGCAATACCTTAGGTTAGGACCTGCTATATAACAGTAAGAAGTTTAGACAAAGCTTGTTTCCTTACACTTGACAGTAAGTTTTGCCGACAGCTTGTGGTCTCCTGCCACGGCCGTGTAGGTGTCCTTATCGTCCAGCTTACAGTCCTGGATCAGCAGGCTGTGACGCGTGCCGTCCTTCTCATACCTACAGGAGTAACAACAGCCAGAGTTACATGTTAACAGTAATACTGATAACAGATTATACAGTCAGAGTTAACCAGTAATACTGATAACAGATTATACAGTCAGAGTTAACCAGTAATACTGATAACAGATTATAATATACAGTCCTGGATCAGCAGGCTGTGACGCGTGCCGTCCTTCTCATACCTAGGCTGGGCTTTACAAACATATACTACCTATGTAGGTTCAGTTCTATCATACAGTGCACTGGGTAAAGCCCTAGCCTGTGCATTTCATCCAGCATAATTATGAAAGATTGGACTAAGTGTAAGTTAGATCAAAACAAAACAAATTTGCTCAGTGATTTTTTGGCTATAACAAAGTAACTGTTGTCTTAATGGCCAGGTAATTCTTCTGCAGAGGTGGTCATTAGTACAGATTTGACTGTATATCACTGGCCAATTGGTCGCAAAGGTAGCCACAAGTATAAGTCTGTATTGTCTAAATTGTAGTGGCTTCCTCAGACTTACTTGTACTTGTCGCTGGGCTCCAAGTCCTGCCCAGCCCGTTGCCACTTGACTTCCCCGTCCTTGTTTGTCACACAGGAGAACGTCGCCGTCTCCTTCTCAATCACAAGCTGGTCCTTCGGACCTTCAATCATCTTCAGGGGGGGCTCTGAAACGTTCCAGACGGGAAAGGCAACAGTAAGTCTTCCTCTTACTGTTTCATTTCTTCACTGGTAGATGTACAATGTATATTCATCTACCAGTGAAGAAATGTAACAATGTCCAATCATTATGTATATTCATCTATCAGTTAGGAAATGAAACAATGTACAATGTATATTCCTGATATTACACAACACCTACTAGGAAGACTCCAAGGTATCTATCATCTACAGTGCTATGTATTCAATTAATGTTATGTAACTCTTGCACTTGGGTCATCGACCAATGTTTCCCTATTATAAAAAAACTAAAAATTATAGATAAATGTACTACAGTCAGTAGATGACCTAGTCTAAGAAATAAACAACCTATGCTAAAGAACATTCGCACTACTGATGTGAAGTTTGTTTGCGCACATCATGAACAAAACTGACTAAACTGCTATTCAGTCTGATACTGATGGTACAGCCCCTGTCTGTGGCTTCACTCTCCCAAGCAGAGATACCCCACAGCAATACTACCGTGGGAGAGAGGTTACAGTATTGTTGCAGGATAGTTCTGCATGGGAGAGTGAAGTCACGTCAACTTTTGGCGATCCGCTGCGACAGGAAAGTCTAGGGCAATCATGGATACCAGTCCCCTTACTGCTGCACTCAAGCATAATGTTAGTCTTCAGAAGGTGGAGTACATCATGAAAATTGGCCTGTCCAGGAATACATTCATATGGTTGATGGCAAATGTTTTGAGTGCAGTGATGGCCTGGCCACATATGTTGTACAATCATCATTTAATAATTGCAAGCTGATGGATCCTTTGGATTGTAAGTTGTGTGGGTGTGCTGCCAAATTCAGCTGTTGTAGATCATTTGTTGCAGGTTGTTTCTATCACAGCCTGTAGGAAAATGCTAGGGCATCAAAATGTTAATATATGATGGCCTGCAACAGATGTGATCGTGCCATAAGGGGCATGGATATCCCGACTGCCAAAGACTTTCACATCGCAGCAGACTGTGTTAAAAGCTGCAGCACTATGACAGGGGCACACCAAAGGAACTTCTGATACAGGATATACATGTAGGGGTCTTCTTTTGCACAACCAAACTTGTCTTACCTTGCTTACATTTCGATGTCTATCAGACACTTTCCTCAGAGCTTCAGACTGGAGTTCTGCTCTGAGGAAGGTGTCTGCTAGACACTGAAACGTAAGCAAGCCAAGACAAGTTTGGTTGTATAAAAGAAAACCCCACTCTACCAACCTGATGAAACTATTTTCTGAAACTTCTGCTACATAAATTATATAAAAAAAAGTACAGGCCTGATCATGATCGCATCCGCCGCAGCAGCACTTTACTGTACCATCGCGCAAGAAGGTAAAACGGCTTTTAGAGAGAGAAACGCGCGAAAACGCCATGACTCGCTCGTGCGTACGAACCTCCCACAGTCAGTGGAGCGTTCGCCTGGTCCTCTCCGGCGGTCACGGAGTACATTCCCGCGTCGGCCTCGGTGGTGTCGGCGATAAACAGCGTGTGCTTCTTCTTATCCTTCTCCATCCGGTACTTCTCCCCCGGTCGGATCTCCGCGCCTTCCTTCCACCACGTCACGTCTGCTTTCTCCGTGTTGAGCTCGCACTCGAATTTAGTTACCTCATTGGTAATCACCGAAGTGGGCTCGGGCGGTATAACAATCCGTACTAACTCTATAACACGTATAGAGCGGGGAGAGGGGATCAGAAGGACAGAACGTATTAGCAAGGGAGGGAGGAGACAGACGAGACAGATAGAGTGATAGAGAGAGAGAGTAGAGGTGGACGAGATCAGATTTCGTACCGGTTGTTTATTAGAGTGACGGAATAGAATTAGGCCACAAAGTGGCTTGGTGTGAGTTTTCTTGCAAAATAGATTGAGAGATTTAAAGAAGGAAGACATAAATACATGAAGAGGGGATACGACTTCCATGAAGTTTGGAAGCCTTCTCTTGTGGGAGGACTTGTACAAAACGACACAGGATTGTCATTACGTCCGAGCCCTTTCGATAAGTACTAGTGAAGCACCTAAACCCCGGGTACTGTGATGTACCCAACAGGCACTCAACATGCACACACACGTCACAACAAACTCACGTCACCGTGCAGCCAGGAGAAGACAAAGCTGTGAGCACTCATGGAAAGGCTTCTGCGGTCGTCACACGCTAAGCTACGAGCCATAGCTGCAGTCAATCGTCGCTTATTCTAGCAGCTTGCTGTGCAGCAGATATTGTGCATTTTTCTGCGTGAACTCAGCCAGATAGCGACTCTCGCCAAGCAGAGGTTTGGGGTTCCGCTTGTGTTTGGTGTGTTTTTAGGTTTTTACTGGGATCTCTTTTTTGTAATGGTATCTTTTTTACACTAGCCCAGATGGCAAATAAATATATACTGCCTGGCCAATTTGTCTTTGCCGTCACCAAAAGATCTGCTTGCCGAAATTAGGATAGCTATTCTACAGAGCAGTGCGTGGGTTACTATGCTACGTGTCTACCAGCCAGCATGTAAAGCCTATAGCTAAGCATTGGAAGCTGCGCGTGCGATCGTTAGCGTTGTTTGGTGCAGCACTACTGTTGCAAGCACATATGAACGGTAACTAAGTTCTTGCTGAAAGAAGCCCTGTATTGGCAGGTAGCGATTACAAATCACTCCAAAATTTTTTCTGCAGATTACAAATCACTAAGGAATTGCCTTAAATCATGAGGCTAGAATTGCGCTGTCTTAATTTTGTGGCTGCCTACGAATTATGTGTGTGTGTAAGACTTAAAAAGGCTGATTACACTTTACATAAAGGGGCATGCAGGGCCCCTTTCAACATACTACATTTAGTAGCCAAAACCGCACTACATATACTACTGGTGTAGGGGATAGCCAAAACTGCATCACTAAGCCATGCAGAATGTGGTAAACTTGGTTCTCTGCCGTCGCTGCTAAGAATGAAAGCGTCCACGCTACCTTCCACTTCTAACTTGGCAGTGCTCTCCTTTTCGCCGACTACAGCAGTGTAGCTTATGGCGTCCTCCGGCACACAGTTGTTGATCAGCAGGGCGTGCTTACGGCCCTTGCCGATTGTCTCGTACTTCTCGCTGTCTTTTGTGTCGATCCAGTCTCCATTCCTCCTCCATCTGGGGGGGAAACAAGAAATCACAGATTTCAATCTCCCAGAGGTTCATAATATAATGTTTTAAGTTAATGAATTATATCATACAATGCATTAGTTCTGATACAATTTCACTATAGGCTTGACACCAGTTCAAAACTCTGTCTATCAAGCAATACCAAATCTCCACCCACCCACTTTGGAACCCAAACATACAAACCTAGCACAGGTCATTGCCACCCAACACAATATTTCTGTCCCAGAAGTAACAACAGTCTCACACTGGAACCTACAGTAACTGGCCTTCTTCAGTACAACTTTACGACTTTGATCATGATCCGCAATTGTCCATCAAACTGACGCAGAGATGCCCATTTACAAAACTCTTTGAATGTTGAAAATGATAAGTTAAACATGATATGTTAGTCAACTATC
The DNA here is from genome assembly GCF_001625305.1 of Branchiostoma belcheri. Lineage (NCBI taxonomy): Eukaryota > Metazoa > Chordata > Leptocardii > Amphioxiformes > Branchiostomatidae > Branchiostoma > Branchiostoma belcheri. Next base: position 2,670,211 of record NW_017803865.1, on the reverse strand, counting down.
ATGTTGCACAATCTGTGTCTCTTTGATATCTGACCTGACGAAGTCAGCGTCCCTTGTCAGTTCGCACTTGAAGGTTGCTGTCTCCGTCTCACGAACCTTCACATCCTTCACACCCAGCGAGAACTCGGGCGGGATTTCTGGGGGAAGGAAATTCATCAGGTTATATATCACGCATAATTCATGGAGAAACCTTTTGGTTTATGCTAAGTGTTTAATGTAAAAGTATATATCACTACAACCATGGATGACATGACAACGAAACTTTCAAACTTTCGTCTTGCTTCATTCACAGGCAAAACAGGAGCCAAAGATATTATCTCCACTTCAAGGCATTTTCTCAGGTATTCGTCGATTTAGTGTATAACTAAGACTAAGACAAAGGGATAGATGAGATGGGAACAATTGGCTATGTTTTAGGAGCTTCTGACTTACTGATGACAGTAAGATTGGCTGGTTTGTTGGTATGGTTGTTTGATGACAGTAAGAAGTGACACGAGTTTGAGCCCCTAGCAGCTTGTTCTAGAACTGCAGGAGTGCCTGTTTAAAACTCTTAAAGAGCTTGTGACTTACTGATGACGGTAAGGTTGGCTGTGGTCTGGCCTCCTGTGGCGACCAGGGAGAAAGGTGATTGGTCGGTGAGCTCAGCCTTCTGGATCAGTACTACTTACTACTACTACAGTAACTACTGTACTACTGCTACTACAGTACTTACTGATGACAGTAAGGTTGGCTGTGGTCTGGCCTCCTGTGGCGACCAGGGAGAATGGTGATTGGTCAGTGAGCTCGGCCTTCTGGATCAGTACTACTTACTACTACTACTACTACTGTAACAGTAACTACAGTACTACTACTATTACTACAGTACTTACTGATGACGGTAAGGTTGGCTGTGGTCTGGCCTCCTGTGGCCACCAGGGAGAAAGGTGATTGGTCGGTGAGCTCGGCCTTCTGGATCAGTACTACTTACTACTACTACTACTGTAACAGTAACTACAGTACTACTACTATTACTGCAGTACTTACTGATGACGGTAAGATTGGCTGTGGTCTGGCCTCCTGTGGCCACCAGGGAGAAAGGTGATTGGTCGGTGAGCTCGGCCTTCTGGATCGTCAGTTTGTGCGTCTTGCCGACAGCCTCCATCACGATCCTCTCGGTCGGCTTCACCTCCAGCTCACCCTTCAGCCACTTCACCTGGAGATGTGAGGAACAAAGGACTTTCACTTTCACAATTGCTACATCAAGTGACTGATGTTTTAGCATCTGAAACAAGGTGGCATGTTCCCATTTACCCGTTCAATCATTCATCAATCGTTCGCAACTGCAAATTATACCAAACCTGTATACAAGATCTTAACTTCAGTCAAGAGAGGGGGGAGAGAGAAAGAGAGACAGACAGACAGACAGAGAGAGAAAGAAAGATTGAGAGAGAGAGGGGAGAGCGAGAGAGGGGGAGAGGGAGAGAGAGGGAGAGAGGAAGATAAAGAGGGCAAGAGAGAGAGGGAGGGAGAGAGAGAGAGACAGAGAGAGAGAGAGAAGAGAGAGAGAGAGTAGACCTAAAGTCTGTTTGAGTCATACAACATGATGATGAAGAAGTAACTGTTCCTTCAGCTTACCTTTGCGTTCTCCTTAGAGACGTCGCAAGTGAAAGTGGCTGTCTCCTCTTCCATGACTGTCTGATCCTTAAGTGGTGTCATAATCTCAGCAGGCGCCTCTGCAAGGGGCAAGAAGTAGGAGGGTCAGCATTTTAAGACGTTATACCATATATGGTAAGGAAGACGAAAAGGACCATACAGTTACCTGTTGGAGACACTGATTGTCTGGTGTTCTGAAACGTTGCGCATGTATTGCAGGTGCAAGGAAAAGTTCGCAGCCAAATTATGCTTCTAAGACTTAGCATAGCAGTTATGGCAAGAAAGGAAGAAGGGGACTACGCAGCTGTGAAATACCTAGAACAAGCTTTGCCTTGTACTGTTATGTGTTAACTTGACACCTGAAGAAGAGGCTCTTATGGGGGTTTTTATGGGGCAGCAAAATTCATCATGCTACGCAGGTGAAGCAGAGGCTCTTAAGGGGGTTCTCCAAACCCTTCAACCTCTCACCTTCCGCATTAAGTTTGGTGCTAGTGAACTTAATTAAAGGAAAGGGAGGGTTGAGTTGGTAAAGGTATAGACTTAACAGTGAGAAATTGCACTTAAAGGAGAGGAAAGGAAAGGGAGGGTTGAGTTGGTAAAGGTATAGACTTAACACTAATAACAGTGAGAAATTGCAGAAGAGTTCATCATGTAACACAGCTGAAGCAGAGGCTTACACTTAAAGGAGAGGAAAGGAAAGGGAGTGTTGAGTTGGTAAAGGTAAAAACTTGGTGGTGGGAAGTTGCAGCAAAAAAATACATCATGCTACACAGGTGAAGCAGAGGCTCTTATGGGGGTTCTCCAAACCCTTCAAAACCTCTCACCTTCCACGGTAAGTTCGGCGCTGGTGGTGTCCTCGCCGCCCACCACGATGCGGCACTCGTACGCCGAGTCGTCCTCGAAGCGGACGTCGTGCACGATGAGCATGTGGTCCCGGTCGCTCGCGCGAATCTCGTACTTGTCGGAAGGCTCTATGGCAACCCCCTTGCGGAACCACTTGCACTGCGCGGTGCCGCGCGAGGTCTCGCACTCGAACACGGCCTGCTGGAACTCCAGCCTCTGGCATGACTGCAGCTGCTTGGTGAAGACTGCCGGCAGCTCTGTGTGTGGACAGGTGGTCGGTTAATGGGTCACTAATGACCAATGGAGGTTAGACATGATGATAATGACAAGTGATGATCATGAGAAACACAAAAAACTGTTACTTCGCGAGCAACTGGACAGATTTTCAAAACTGTCAGACATTTCAAGAAGCTTTTTGTCAGTGGCTAACGGAATCTGATCACCTATATACTGTGCTGTTCAAGTACAGATTCTGGTATACCTGTAAATACCTGTTCAACTACAGATTGAATGAAAAGTAGTGGATGCTACTTGAAATGTTTGCCTGTTTTCAAAATCTATCAAGTTGCTTGTCGATGAGTAACAATTTCTTGTGCACTAGGAGAAACACATTGCATATACTAGCATTTTTCCCAGTTGATCAAATGAAATCAATGAATCAGATACAGGAGATGACAATGATGTAGGTTAAAGTCCCTGTCACACATAGTTGACAATGGACTCCTCATAGCCGACCCTCTCCAGACCATGAGAAAGTCCTGAATGTGTGACAGTGGCTTTGGACACAATGTTGCGCTACATACAATGACACAATGTTGCGCTATAAATTAGCAGCAGCTGGAAGAAAAGTTTGCAGCATGGAGCGATATTTGCTACTATTGACAGAGTGAGAGCTGTCAGTGAGGCTAGTCGCATACAGCAGGGTAAGCAAGGGCAGCTGCAGAGTTTTTGTGCCTTGCGTTTTTCTTTTAAGAGCGCACAAATGAGCTTGAGCAGAACTACAATCTAAGGTTAGCAGAGAGAGCTTGCATTTTCATGCAGATTGCTGTTGCTAGTTAACTAGCTGTGCATATCTACCAGTAATCATTAGACTACAGCATTATAAATTACAAATAATTGCAAGATTTGAAGCAGCAATTAAGGAGCAATGGCAATAACATAGCGCTTAGCTATTGCAAATGCAGCAAACGCCCTTAAAAACTAAGCAGCACAGAGCCATTTGGTGGAATCTGGATTCAGAATGATTATCATAAATTTGACAGTCACTGTACAAACAAAACAAGTTTTCAGATGTCATTGACATCTGAAATCGACATGTGATTTTACATCCGGACATCTGATTTTACATCCGGACTAAATTGACAATTTCAGACTGTATCCAATCAACCAAATGTTTTGCTGAATCTATGAGCAGCTATAGATAGAACACTACAAGCAGCTAGACAGCACGCTACGAGAGGACAGGTACAGCTACAGCGGATGGCCATGTTTTTTTACAGCAGGGTACCTTTTACGAGCAGAGTCGCCGAGGACTTCTGTCTGTCAGACTGGAACTTGACCGTCCCCATGTCTGACAGCTGGCAGTCCTTAATCACCAGGAAATACTTGTAACCCTCGGACTTCATATCAACGGTTTCGCTCTTTTCGCACTTCACGCCCTTCTTCTGCCACTCGACCTCTCGGCCTTCGTGGTTCATCTCGATGACGAAGGTCGCAGTTTCCTTCTCCCAGACCTCAACGTCCTCAAGATCGGTCACGATCTCAAGAGGAAGCGCTGCAGAGAGTAAGGAAATGCTGTGAGACATCATGTCAACACAATGTCTTACCCTTCAGCTGTTTGGTCAATGGTGTGAAGAGATGGTGAAGAATAAAGAGGGGAAAGATGTAAAGACAAACAATGTCTTATCGTGTGTATATGTCAGGGTGGACACTTCTATCTAGTAGAATCGACAAAGACTCCTATTGGGATCTCTACCAGATTTTACCAGTTCGTAGTCTCTACCATGACATATACAAGATGAATTCAAGAAATGAAATGTAAGGAAAAATGAAATGCATAAAGTGATGAATGACAATGAAAAGGGAATCAAAGAAAGTGCAGAAAATAGGAATGACAATGAAAGTAAAAAATGAAAGAAAGTGAAGACAAATGATGGCAAAGTGATCGCTATAGAGCAAACTGGCTGGGGAAGGTAGCAGCAATAGAACGCTGGGAACCTTAGTAAGAACTGAGCTGCCGCAAGCTTGCTGGGAGTCAGGGGTACATTGAGAAAAGGGAAGGTTCAGAGGGAAGGTACTGGGATCATCTGTAGGCAGGAGGCTGGGGTTGATAATCAGAGGGAGAGGGATGGGCACAGGTGGGGCCATGCTAGGACAGGAGGTAAAACAGGTGAAGACAATTGTCTTCAGTCATTGGGAAGACATTGGGAAAGTAAACAAATGCTCAAAGACACCAGCACATTGGTGCCATTGCAGGGTAGGAGAAAAGGAATGGTACTGGAGGAAACATACAGGGAAGGCATTTGGGTGAATGCCATCTAGCAGCAAAGCTGGGAACTGCAGAGAACCTGGTGCAAGCTTCGCTGTTGATACATACAGAAGGGAACATCGGGAAGAGGTAAAGGGAAGGCATTTGGGAATGTATTGAGGGGAAACATCTGGGTGAAACATGGGAGGCAGGGAAGCTGGCACTTGACGAGCTTTGCTGCTGATACATACAGAAGGGAACATCAGGAAAGATAAAGGGAAGGCATAAAGGGGAGGGACAAGGTACAGGTACTGGTAAAGGGAAGGCATTTGGGGGGAAAGGTGTGACGTAGGGAAGCTTGGAAAGGACTTGATGACAGGCATAGCTAGGCATTTGGGAAGGCATTTGGGAAGGCATTTGGGAAGGCATTTGGGAAGGCATTTGGGAAGGCATTTGGGAAGGCATTTGGGAAGGCATTTGGGAAGGCAACTTGGAGAAATGTGTGACGCAGGGAAGCTTGGAACTGCAAAGGACTTGACGACGAGCGTTGCTACGGATACATACGGTCCACGGTGAGCTTTGCCGTCGTCTTGTTGTCCTTGTTCGCGCAGGTGTAGCTGCTGTCGTCGTCCAGCCGAACGTTGCGGATGAGCAGGCGGTGCACGCAGCCGTCGCGTTCCATCTCATATTTCTCCCCAGCCTTCAGCTTCTCCTCTCCCCGGTACCACGTGGCCTCGATGTCCGGTTTGGACATCTCGCAGGTGAAGGTGGAGAGGGGGTCGCGCTCCATGGCACGCTGGTCCTCCAGCTCGGCAGTAAAGGTGTAGGGCAGCTCTGGTGGGGGGACATGGACGGGTGTGGAGGTGAGACATCCAGTAAACGGTACAGAGACTGCTCAAACTCTTACTACTGGATCAGATACAGATATCACTTCTGGATGTTTTGAGTGAAATTCGTCATGCTCCTTCCAATTTTATGGACCGAAGTAATCTCTGTATGTATCCAGTAGTCGAGTTTGAATGGCCCATGCATGAGTACATGGATTGAAGTTAATCTCCAAGCAAATGTTGTGAGAACATCTGATTGGAGATTGCATGCGTGGAGTGGCATGGCTGGATATGTACTGGATGGTTAGTAGGAAATGCCGCTATCAAATTTCGCATCGCATTGGTCACAAATGGACCAGCAACTGCTGTATTATAGATACAGAGCATAGAACCACTGCTGCCGCAACACTAACTTAGAGGACGCAATTCTACAGAGCTTATAAACGCACACATGCATGCACGGGTTCTTATCATAACTTCTAACTTAAAGTACCAAGTACTTACTAACTAAGATGACGCACATGCGCATGTCTCTTGAATCAAAGTGTAATCAAAGATGTTACTTGCTGTGTCTGTTGTCTAGTTTGTGCTTTTTAAACAGCATTCCCAAAACTAAAGGTATTTGCCTTATCAATTGTGGGGATTCTAAGATACAAGATAGATAAAATAGCAGCTTGGTGCGCCCACATTTGAGCAAAGTGCAACTAGTACTCTTAACAGTATTTGCCAGCCTAAGCAATGAAATAGTGCATTTGCGGCATCGCTTCTGGTTGGCATGGCAACGGTTGCCATGGCTACCTTTGACGAGCAGGGTCGCAGCAGATTTCAGGCCCTCGACCTGAAACTTGATCGTCCCCATGTCGCTCAGCTGCGCGTCGCGGATGGTGAGGAAGTAGCGCATGCCCTCGGACGTGATCGCCACCGTGTCCGAGTCCGCCAGCTGCTGACCCTTCTTGAACCAGACGATGGGACGGTCCGGGTGGTTCAGCTCCGTCTGGAACACCGCCGTCTCCTTCTCCCAGACCTCCACGTCTTCTAGGTCCTTCTCAATCTTAAGTGGCAGCGCTAAGGAGGGGGAAAGTCACGGAGGCATGATCTACTGGCTAAGAGATTCTGATGACTCGTAAACTGTAACTACTCATGTTTTGCATATCTTCGTGCAGAAGACTAGGACTGCAAATCCATAAGTTTTATCATTAGGAGCAGCACTTAGAGGTAGGAAGGCGTGATCTACTGAAGATGCAAATGATGTAACTATTCAGCCTACTATCACATTTGGCATATCTTTGTGAAGAAGACTAGGTGTGCAACTCCACAAGGAAAGTTATATCTTAAGCAGCAGCACTAAGAGGTGGGGAAGTTGTAAAGGCGTGATCTACTGAAGATGCAAAAGGAATGAGCTGCTAATGACTCTTAATTTGTAATCTTCTATATTTGGCATATCTTCATGCAGATAGTCAGCGTGTAACTCTGTAAGTAAAGTTCTACCTTAAGTTAAGCAACACTTATCTTTGCATTTTTTGTTATAAAACCCTAGTGCGCTTAGAAGAGCAGGGATTGCTGATAGTGCATGTTGGCAAGAAAAGAATTTGTTAAAGCTTGAACTGGCAAATGTATTTACTAATAGGCAGCTGCAAGGTAATGATAAAGTCGCTGTCAGAGCACATATATACTTATTAAGCATTATGCTGTGTGCTTCTGGTACTTACCAGCATACTTTAAAAGTGTCGCAGTCTATTAAAGCCAAAGAAATGTAGTCGCAGTCGTAAAGCAGAAGGATTTTAAGATTAGCTATAGGGAGTACTTAATGTAGGAAAAAGGCAAGCTAGAATAGGCTGCTGTAGTGTCTAAAGCAAAGAGCAAGAGCCTTATGCATGTTTACGCCTTCAGACACAAATGCTGCAGAAGTTGATTTAGCAATGGCAAAATTAGCAGCTCATTTTGAAAGCATTTCAGTCAAGTCAAGTCCAGGTGTGTCATTGTCAACTTTGCCTATTATTAATTTTCTGTGTGTCGGAGGTCATGTCAAGGGTCATTAGCTCTACCGCAGCAGGGGTCATGTCAAGGGTCAGGACTGTGTCAGAGGTCGTGTCAAGGGTCATTAGCTCTAGCGCAGCAGGGGTCATGTGAGGACAGTACGTACGGTCCACGATGAGGTTCGCGGTGGTTTCGCTGTCCTTGGACGCGCAGGTATACTTCCCGGCGTCCGTGAGCTTGATGTCGCGGATGATGAGGCTGTAGGCCGTCCCGTCCACCTCGAACCGGTACTTTCCGTTCTCCTCGCAGGGCTCGGACTCGAAGAACCAGCGGGCCACCTGACCCTTCTTGGACATGGTGCAGGTGAACTTGGCCATCTCGTCGCGCTCGACCGCGCGCTGGTCCTTCAGACCCAGCAGGAAGCCAATGGGCAGCTCTGTGAGCGCGCAGACAGACAGAAGGGAGATGAGATGATGGTCAACACTTGCCTGGATGCCTGCCTTTTTAGCTTTACTTATCATTAAAAGTACACTCCTCCTTTTGCAACGAAGCAACTAAAGGACTGCATGTACAAGGCCCAAAAGGCTGGCATACAGACAGACAGAACAGGTGAAATGGCAGTCAATGCTAGCCTGGACGCCAGCCTTTTAGCTTTAGTACACTCCTTAACTTTAGTTTAAAAACTCCCTTTTTTTGTACAGAAGCAACTAAAGGAGTGCATCAAAACTATAAAGACTGGCATCTAGTTGCGCATACAGACATGATGTCAACACTAGATGATAGTTAACACTAGCCTGGATACCAGCCTTTTTAGCTTATAGTACACTCCTTTTCTGACAAGGAAGCAGCTAAAAAGGCTGGCATCAAAGCTAGACAACATAATAAACAGGATGAGATGGAAAGAATGCAGCTCTGTGTGCATGCCGACAGACAGATAGAAGGTGGAATGATAGTCAACACTAGCCTAGACGCCAGCCTTTTTAGCCTGTTTTACCTTTAGTACACTCCTCTTTTTTTGGCAAGGAAGCAACTACACTTTCTTGTAAAGGAGTGCATGAAGGCTAAAAAGGCTGGCATCCAGGCAAAGTCAACCCAGGAAATAATGATGAAAGAGAAAGAGCGCTATGCAGAAAATACATCACTCTATCGTCGGTGAACAATTTCAGCAACCTTATTCTATGCGATGCAGCAACAACGATAAAGAGCAAAGAGCGGTACGCAGAAAGTATGTGAACAATCCTGCAGTATCCACACATTTCAACTACTGTGCATTGCTGCTCTTTCTTTGGATCAATAAAAAAGAATGCAGTACATGTACACAGAAAATATCACTCTAGCATAGGTGAAGAATTTTGTAAACTTGTGCTATGAGAAAAAGTGCATTTGCAGACGCAGCGTGCCTGTGCGCCACAGAACACCTGCCAGGTGCGATACCTTTGACGCGCAGATGCGCCTTGGCCTTGTGCCCGTTGATGAGGAACTTGATCTCTCCCTGGTCCTCCAGTTGGCAGTTATGCAGCGTGCACTTGTACTTATAATCATCACTCATGATGTCCACAGACTCGTGAGGCGTCACGCGGCCAGGCGTCCGCCTACCAGAGTCTTCAAGCAGCACGCCTTTCTTAAACCACTGGACTTGCAGGTCCTTCTTGTTCAGTTCCACCTCGAAGGTGGCGGAGTCTCGCTCGTAGACTTCCACGTCTTCGAGCTGGCGCGTGATTTCTACTGGCAGTTCTGAAGGTGGAAGAGCACATGGTGAAATGGTAGAAATGGTAATCATGCAGCGGGATAGCATTGGTATTGTCCCAAGTATGCAAATGAGCAAAATAGGTGAGCCTGGAAACAGGGCTCACAAGTAAAAGGCGCCGTGTGAAAAGCGCAAGCAAGAAGTGAGCTGCTGCAACAGTGCGCAATGTTTGCTCTACAATCTAAAAAGAGTGCACTATATGTAAACTAGACCTGCAAATTAAAGATTGAAACAGCTAAGAAGAGCAGCTATGCAATCAGCTATTTCCTATCGCTTCGTAGATAGCGTCTACTCCAAGGCTGTCCCTAAAGGCTACTCTAAGATAATTTTTTTTATGTATAACTTGGATGCATGTTCATCATTTGTTTTAAAAGCTATAATTCTCTAACTATCAAGGCAGTAGCAGCGCAAGCGGTACAGTAAAAGATACGCAATAGAAGAGCAAATGCAGCAGATAGCAGCCCGGATTGCGGTGCCCTGTAGTGGCCCCACGCTGCAGTGCAGGTGTGTACCTTTCACCACCAGGGTCGCCGAGGACTTTCTGTCCTCCGTTTCGAACTTGATGGTTCCCATGTCCTCAATCTTACAGTCCATCAGGACCAGTTTGTAGACGTTTCCGTCCTGTAGGAAGTCCACGGAAGCGCCGGTTTGGAGCTCCTCGCCCTTCTTGGACCAGTGGAACTCGGTGATCTGTCGCGAGAGTTCGATCTCGAAGCGCGCGGTCTCGTCTTCCCAGACCTCCTGGTCCTGAAGCTCGCGCACAATCTCTACAGGCAGCTCTGAAATGTCGCAAAATGTGATGTAGCAATTCATAGGGCTAGAGAGGAAATGTCGCAAAGTGTGATGTAGCAATCACAAAGCTACAGATTTATGAAATGTCGCATGCTTGGATGTACATTTAACCAACACAGCGCAAATTTAAAAGTGACAATGATAGGGAAATGTCATAGACTGAGATGTGACAATCATAGGTCTACATCTACATGCTCAGAAGTTAGCAACCAACTTGGCGCTAGGATACACTGCTACAATCTATAGTTGACCTGTCCATCAATATAAACAAGAAAAGTAGAGCGCAGGTTGTTAGTAAGAGCGCTGGAATGCAAGTCAAATAATTTCTCTGGTGAAGAAATCTTCAGCATCACGTTATTATAGCATAAATCCATTGTCTGGATTAAGAAGAGCATATAGTAAATAAAACTATGTTTAAGATAAGATTAAAGAGCGCAGTTTGTTAGCATGAGCGCAAGAGATCAAGTTCTAGGATGAGCGCTATCATAAATATAACAATTGTCAGTATTGACAGAAACATTACAAAGACTACAACTTATAATGCCTGACAAGAGAAGTCTACATAGCGCAGTTGGTTAGCATGATCGCAAGAGTGCAACTTCAACAAGTGCTGGTCAATAAAGTTTCCTATAATAGCTAGAAATCGTCCCTGAGAGACGTTTCCTGAGCGCGAGAAAGAAGTTAGCGTCATGAGTTGGCAGCAGCAGGTGTCCTCCAGCGAGCACGGAGGCCTGCTTGATGGTTTGCTTGTTTGTTTGTTTGTTTGTCTACCTTTAACGATGAGCTGCGCGGTGGAGGACAGCTCTCCGACGGAGAACCGGATCTCTCCGGCGTCGGACAGTTTGCGCTTGTGCAGCACCAGCGTGTAGGCATTGCCCTTTGACCGGATCTCAATCTCGTCGCTGGGCACGATGCGCACGTTCTCGCGGAACCAGAACACGTTCATGTCCGGCTTGTTCAGCTCCACCTCGTACGTCGCCATCTGCTTCTCCCAGATCTCCTGGTCCTCAAGATCCTTCTCGATCTTAAGGGGCAGTTCTAGAGCGACCAGGTGAGAAACGTAGGTGAGGAAGGAGGTTGGGGGAGATGCGCAGTACTTCTCTCCAAGCAGAGGTTTGGGCTTTGATTTATTTTGGAAGTCTTTTCTGTGCTTTTTTATTTTCTTTTTTGTGCCGGTATCTTTTGCCAGCTAAACGGTGGCCAGTTATCAATGTGATACAGTAACTGTTTTCTTGCTACCAAAAGATCTGCTTGGAGATTAGCGCAGTACTGGAAGAGTACAGGTTATTACATGAATGAAAGACATCATAAGACACAGGAAAGAAAGTGGAAACAGACAAAAGATGAGCACATAAAGGAGAAACGTCGCGCCTGGAGAGAATGACACATATATAAAGACGGCTCGGATTTAGATTGCTTTGCTTGCTTTAGTTGTGGGAATGATGTCTCAACCAACTACCAAATCAGGTGTGTTAAAAGCTTCACCTGTTTTGTACAATATGAAAAATTCAAGTTATTTTTTTCCTGCAAATTTAAGAATGATAGACTAAGTTAAAAAAAATCTTGTTGTCGGCTCGAGTGAACATTCCCACAACTCCGCTCATGCGTGTTGCGCCGCCATTAAAAACTGCATCATCTTCTCCTTCGATCACGTGCTGGTCGGTAACGTGATACCTTTGACCATGAGAATGGCAGACAGCTGGAGCGTCTCGGTGTTGAACTTGATGGGGCCGATGTCCTCCACCCTGCAGTCGTGGATCACGAGGCGTTGAGTGTTCTCGTCTGTCTGGAACTCTACTCTGGCGCTCGGATGAAGTTCCTCCTTCTTCTGCACCCAGTGGAAGTCCGAGACAGGCTGGGAAAGCTCAACCTCGAACGACGCCGTCTCCTTCTCCCAAACCTCCTGGTCCTCCAGGTCACGGATAACCTCAACCGGGATGGCTAGCATCGTGACATGATACACAATCATGGTGAAAACATGAATGCTTGCATGCTTTCCTTACTGTTTGCGGATGTGCCTTTCTACTAGCCTGGATGCCAGACTGTTATTAGGGTCAATACACAGGCCAGCTCCTAGCTAAACCTTAACTGAGGATGGTAAGATTTAGGGACTTAGGGACATGTTGGTCCTGGAGCCCAATAGCTAGTCTGTATAGTCTCTCTATATACTGGTCATGGCAACAGTCTGGCACCAAGGCTAAGTTTTTTCCCTGCCAGCGCAAAAATGTACAGCAGTGCAAAATGAAGCGACAGAAAGCAAACTCGCTATGCTGAAATAGAGTTAAAGATGAATATGTCGCAGCTGATCTGATAGCCTTAAAAGCGTGTTTCATTCTTACTTCTAGGGTACCCTTGCTCTACTGCAAAGGATAGCGCAATGAAAAGCAACTAAGGCAACTTCTCTATGAGCTTAAGTCTAGGCACTTAAATACAGCATCGCATTTAGAATTTTTTACTGATGTAGCTATATTTGTAAGCATAGCGCAGGAGCAGTCTAAGCTATGTAATGAATAAGAAGCGCTCTAAACGAAATCTGCATCTTGCCTGCGCAGGCAATGAAACTAAGCAGCAGCGAGCATCCTCTTGGCGTCTACCTTTGACAATGAGTGAAGCGGTGGACTGCAGCTGTCCTGTGATGAACTTGACATTGCCTGTGTGGCTCTGAAGACAGTTCTTCAGGATAACTCTGTAAATCAGCAGACCCTCCTGCTCAAAGGTGATGTCGTCCTCAGGCTGAATCTCCAGCCCCTTGCGGAACCATTTGAAGCCTTCGATGGGTCGCGCCATCTCAATTTCAAACGTCGCGGTTTCGCCTTCAAATATTTCTACGTCTTGCAAGTTGCGCCTGATTTCGGCAGGGAGCGCTGTTGAGATGCAAACGTGAAAGTATAGTGTGAAAGTGGGAAGTGATAGTTTGTTCATCTCCAAGCAGATCTTAAGGTTTCAAGGCAGTATCCATTGGTTGAGGAGTTACCATGAGCCAGTGAAGGCAATGGATACTGCCTTGCCACCGTATGATCTGCTTGGAGATTAAAGTTTGTGATGTTAATTGAGTACAAACAGAAAGGATGAATGACAAAATAATGGACTGTTTTTGTGCCTGCTTGGCCCTGATTGGCTGATTATCTCAAATTGCAGACTAGACAACCAATGATGACCATGCTTAGATGCGACTGACGGGAAACACAGTCATCAACAAGAGCTTCAGGACAGCGCGTGTACCTTTGACCATGAGAATGGCAGAAGATTTAAGGTTTCCAGTCTCGAACTTGACATTGCCAATATCCTGCAGCATACAGTTCCTCAGGAAGAGTTTATAAGTCGGTCCTTCTTGTTCCATCTTGACATCATCGTTGGCCTCCAGAAGTTCTCCCTTCTTGTACCAGCGGTACTCAGCCACAGAGCGGTTCAGCTCGATATCGAATCCGGCTGTTTCCGTCTCGAAAACTTCCTGGTCGTCAAGCTCGCGCACGATTTCAACAGGGAGAGCTAAAGAAAAGATGACGGGAGGGTGGGAGAGATACAACATGAAGGGTTAGACATGGTGTTGACAGTGGGGTTAGTTATAACAGGAAATGGTGCCACTTCACAGGAAGTGTGTCACAGACATGGTGATCGCAGCAATTGGCAGTGTAGCGTCTATCTCTGAACATTTGTCTAATCTACGCAATACAATGCAATAAGCGCAGTACTGGAAGCAATGCTGAGAAGAAGAAGAAGCAGTAAAAAAGCGTTCTTTTAACCGAGTATTGGCCCTTCAGCTTTGTTGAATAGATGTTCTGAGGCAAGTTACTGAATTAACTAAAAGAAAGTTTGTATAAGTTTGAAATTTAATATGTAGTCACTGTGATGGAATACCTCACCAGGCAACAGAACATCTTTCAAACAAGACATCAGGGTAGCTGCAAAAATGAAAGCTACTCCTGAAAGTAGCAATCATTTCTACTTCATATAGAACCAAAGCAGTATTGTCGCATTGGCATAAAGCGCAGTAAAAGAGCACTGAATAGAAAGCGCATTGAGAAATACGGATACAAGACTATATTATATAGCCCAATGCGAAAGCAGACTATATACTGCAGCTCTGAGCTAGTTGCGCAGGTCTTGGCTGTAGCCGGTACCTCTGACGATGAGAGTTGCAGTGGGCTTGAGCGGCCCGGCCTCAAACCGAACCGTTCCCATGTCCCTCAGCAGGCAGTCTTTGATGGTGACCTTGTACTTGGCCCCATCCGTCTCGAGTATGATTCTGTCGCTGGCCTCCATGAGTTTGTTCTTGAGGAACCACTTGTACTCCTCGATGGGCCGTCCGAGCTCGATCTCGAACTCTGCGGTCTCGTGCTCGTACAGAGTCACGTCCTGCAGTTCGCGCCGCACCACGATAGGGAGCGCTGTTGCACGGGGGGAGAAATGAGTGGAGAAAGGAGAACATTACATACAGGAAGGTGAGAACAGGAAATTGATAAGAAAAGATGTGAAGGAGGGAAGAAATGAGCGGAGAAGGTTGGGATCAGATGAGAACAGGAAATTGTTAAAGAAATACAAGATGGAGGGAAGAAATGAATGGAGAAAGAAGGAAGTTACAGGAAGGTGATACCAGGAAATTGATAAAGAGATGGATTGAGGGAAGAAATGAATAGAGAAAGGAAGACATTACAGAGTCGTGAACAAGATGAGAACAAGAACTCAAGATGAAGGATGGAGGGAAGAAATGAATGG
Organism: Branchiostoma belcheri; assembly: GCF_001625305.1. NCBI lineage: Eukaryota > Metazoa > Chordata > Leptocardii > Amphioxiformes > Branchiostomatidae > Branchiostoma > Branchiostoma belcheri. The sequence continues at coordinate 2,655,210 of NW_017803865.1, read as the reverse complement.
GGAGTAGGGATTTTGGGACAGGAAAGGACAGTGAACACCTCTACACAGACTCTCTATTAAACAATGTCTGCCTAAAACTGACGAACACAGGTTTGGATGTCAAGTTGAGAGATGTGTCACAAAATGGGGGAAATTCTGCTAATTTTTTGTACTTTTGTTTTGGGGCAACCGGAATAAAAACTTTTAGAAAGCCCAATATGAGAATTTCTATCAGACATCTAAAACGTTTGCAAAACGACAACTTGGCACAACATTCCGGGACACCTACATGTATGACAGACGGTATGTGACGTCACAACAGCTACATGACATGTGACAGTCGTGGTACCTTTTACAATAAGTGTGCCAGACGACTTGACCGGACCGCCTTGGAACGTAACTGTTCCGGTTTCATCCACGTTACAGGCTCTCATAATCAGGCGATACGTGCAGTGCTTTTGCTCTAGCTTCACCCTATCGCTTTCTTCTGTGGCTTTGCTTTTAAAGAACCAGGTAAACTCGGGGACAGGGTGATCCAATGTGATTTCAAACACGGCTGTCTCTTCCTCAAAAATCTCGACGTCATGAAGAGGTGCAAGGATGGTGTATGGGATGACTGGGAGGGAGGGATGGATGGATGGATGGATGGATGGATGAAGGGATGGAGATGTGAATAATGTATGTGAAGGAATAAAAGTGGGAGAGAGGATGGGAAATGGCAGTGAAAATATGGAAAGCAGCTGACCATTATATTGGAGTTATTTTTTATTCTGTGACTTCTGAGATTACAATGATTGTAAACATTTTGGTGAGTCAGAGAATCTGACATACTTTGAAATGACAAGATGTTATCTGAATGGTCAGCTGCTTGTGAGGAAGGTTTTAGTGTGAAACATTCAGAAAGGAACGCTGAAGAATTCAAAGCGCAAAATTGTAAAACGGACTCAGCGCAGCTAGCAGAAGTATCATCTGAAAAATCCTGAGCAATACGATAGCAAGTTAGACATCATACTAATGTTGCATACAGATTGCACATTATTATCAATTCCTTTCTTAATACTCAATGATTTTTTATCATAGGATACATGCCTCTGGTAAAAAATTGTGTCCAAGACTAATCTGTTGCAGCAGATACCACTTAAATTTAAAAAGCAGTGTGTTTTGTGAGAGCATTTCTACCGTGGTAGCATAAACTAAAAGCAGCGCAGTTGAGCATTATTCGCAGCGTTAGTTCACAGTTTGCTGTACCTTTGACGATCAGAGTTGCCGTAGGTTTGACTGGACCGGCCTCAAAGCGGACCGTGCCCATGTCAGAAATCTTACAGTCGCGCAGGTGGAGCGAGTAGGTGTTCTCCTCAAGACTGTACTCCACAGAGTCGCCCTTCTCAAGGAGCTCTCCCTTCTTAAACCAGCGGAAGTCCTTAATCTGCCGATTCAGCTCGATCTGGAAACTCGCCGTCTCCATCTCAAACACTTCAACGTCTTCAAGACCCTTTATTATGTCCACGGGCAGGGCTAGAACGTGGGAAGATGTCTTAGATCTGGTAAAAGATCTTAAGCAAATTTCTGTAACTTTACCATCATTAGAATGCTGTAGGAACGCAGCTGGCAATTATTGCTGTTTATAATCAGCTAATATGAAGAATAAGAAGCTGAGAAGTATGCAAGCTTATACCGCCCGCTTATACTCTATGCCTGTTGGATATGGCAGTAAGGAATAACAAATGCTGAAGAGAAAATCGCATGAAAGTTAGCCTTACATTGGACACATTTTACCTACGCAAGTGCTAAGTATATGTACAACATGCAAGCAATATCAATAACAGAAATGCGCTAAAATCTAGACGATCGCTGGCATTATCAATCGCAGCTTAATATCTTACCAAGCATCGCTGTTGGAGAAATTATATCTACACAATGTCATGTACATCTAGCATGCAAGAAATTGTAATAAGAAAATGCGCCGCCGAAGCAAAAGACACGATCGCCTTCAGCCTTAAGCATTACACGCAGCTGAGTAATTATACCTTTCACAATAAGCATGGCCGTTGGCTTGAGCGGTCCGGCCTCGAACGTGATCGTTCCCATGTCGCTCATCACACAGTTCCGCAGCTCGAGCTTGTACGTTCGCTCGTCCTGCTCAATACTGATGTCGTCAGTCGCCGCCAGCTCCTGGCCCTTTTTGAACCACTTGAACACCGGCAGTGGCCGGCTCAGCTCGATCTCGAAGTTCGCGGTTTCCGCCTCGTAAATTTCCACGTCGTGGAGGTTACGCACGACGTCGATGGGCAGCGCTGAGGGGGGGGAGGGAGAGAGGGAGGGGTGTGAGGAAATGTTGTCTGTGTTGGCATAGCAACGGCATGGTCCCTCGCCCGGCACATGCTGCTTACAGATACGCTTCTTATGGACATAAAGCAGCTCTAGAACAGCCATGTTTCCGACCTGTTTATGTTTACCTTCACAGAATGTTGTTTTTGCTCTGTTTCTTTCTCTTCTTCCGTCACAAACAAATAAGGTCAGTGACCAGGACCAGACAATGGTACATAACTGGCGTTGTAGCAGAGTCACTCTGTGGTGTTGGATTGCATTATGTAGCAAGTGGCAGGACAGAGTTTGTGGGGCTGGTCTTTAGTCTTTTGTTTTTGGTTTCGGAAACATGGCTGCTCCAGAGAACAGGAAGCACAAACGCGCAATGTACTGTACGCTTCGCAGCAACAAGAAGCCTGTCTTTTCTGGTGCGATAGACTGATCCTTGTGGTTCATTTGAGTGCCAATTAGCAATTCCCCACATTTTGGTCAAATTTTGTGCATGTCTTCATTTTGATTCATACTCGTTCTTTTTGGCCTACTATAAGCTGAGCTGCAGATGTATAATTTTGTATGGGATCAGTCTATCTAAGTTTGCATCTTGGCAATAAGTCTGAATTTTTAAAACTAAAGCAGATTCGCACGCGACATAATGTGGATGTTTGAGCGCAGAGAGCAGTACAGAGAACGGTGGTTTTCTTGGTATGAAAATGCCGTTCTGGGTACCATGGCAACAACATTGCCGGAGAACCTTCAACCACTGGAAGATGTGTGAACGCAAATTGCGTGTGAAGATGCACACACACCATCCATGTTCACACACCAGTCCCACGGATAAAGGATCTCCCGGCACACTGAAAGCCCAGTGAACTGAGCACCGTTCACACTGAAAGCGGTTTCTCCTGGCAGCTTTACACTAGAAGCGCTGTGAACAAATGAGCACTGTTCACATTAAAAGCGTTTTCGCCACTTTACACTGAAAGCGCAGTGAACCTAGCACTGGTTCATACTGAAAGCAATTTCGCCAACTTTACACTGAAAGCGCAGTGAACCTAGCACTGGTTCACACTGAAAGCGTTTTTCCCTGGCAGCTTTACACTGAAAGCGCAGTGAACCTGAGCACCAGTTCACACTGAAAGCGGTTTTCCCTGGCAGCTTTACACTGAAAGCGCAGTGAACCTAGCACTGGTTCATACTGAAAGCAATTTCGCCAACTTTACACTGAAAGCGCAGTGAACTGAGCACCAGTTCACACTGAAAGCGTTTTTTCCTGGCAGCCCTGTACATGGTACTACCTTTCACAATGAGAGTTGCTGTAGGCTTGACCGGCCCGGCTTCGAACCGGATCGTGCCCATGTCAGAAATCTGACAGTTGCGCAGCTCCAGATTGTACGTTCGATCGTCTCTCGAGACGATCACATCTTCGCCAGGCTCGAGGAGGTGACCCTTCTTGAACCAGTGGAACTCTTCGATCACCCTGCTGATCTCGATAAAGAACTGCGCGCTTTCGCTTTCGAAGACTTCCTGGTCCTGGAGACCTCGGATGACTTCGATAGGTTGCGCTAGAGGGAGGATGGGGATGGGTTAGGTACGCCATCTACTGTTATAAACCTGAACTGCAGGGCTATGGTTTCTCAATTTACTAATAAGCAGCTTCTACACATTCAATAGGTTGTGACAGAGGGGGGAGAGGGAAGCATGGGGACAGGTTAGGTACGCCATCTACTGTCACAAATCTGAACTGCAGGGCTATGGTTACTCAATAAGCAGCTTAACATGTGAAGGCATCAGCGCTTTAACTAAGTCCTGGAGATTGGTTGAGCTAGAGAGAGGAGGGAAGAGCGCAAGATGAGGAGACTATATATATAGGGGAAGCAGGGGACAGGTTAGGTACCCCATCTACCGTTATAATCTGAACTGCAGTTTACTCAATATGCACAGCTTCTGCATTGGAGAAGTTCATAGGAGTAAAAGGTGCTTAAAGATCACAATTATATGTATATCAAAGTGGCACATTGTTAAGATGTGAAAAAAGTATAAAGACTAGTATCAATTCAATATTAGCTCTTAGATTCAATTTGGTAGCAGCTCTTTCAAAGCTTAAATTAGCGTCAAACTTTTCTCACAGCTTTATTGTAGATAAAAGTTGCTGTAGATCCAAACTGGAGTTAGCTCAGAAGCATATTCTAAGTATTACGAGACGCCCTAGGTCATCATGTACTAGTTCCCAGGCTTAATCACGCAAAGCTCTTTCTGGTTAGGCGCAAGTTCCTATTGTTTCTAACGCATTATGAGTACAGGAGTAAGTCAGATTTAGCCATTGCCTTTCTGTTCCTAGTATGCATACTATGAGTTAACATTGGCAAGATTATTCAATGTGATTGAACACTAACCTGAAAGGAAATGTACACATTGAGACAACAAAGTACAACCATTCGCACAAATCTACTACTGATTATCAAGCACAATACCCCAACATATCTAATTACATTAAATTGTACAAAGCCTGAGCTTCAAAGTTGTTTGCATTTTCTAACTATAATCGCCGTGCAGATTGGTAGATATCTGCAAACTGCAGACAACTGCAAAGTTTGCAATGCGCAAAGCTACAGCTATTTTTCATGGCTAATTTTTGCCATCGGACTTATTAGGCATGACACGAATCTTGCAGGAAGCTTCTAAATCTTCAAACAGTTACTGGTGATTACATAATATATTCATTGCTGTATGGAGACAATAGCAAAGCGCTGAGCTTTGATAGAGGACTACATAACGCGTAAGCAGATCAGAGATGGCAGTAGATTTCTATTGCCAAAGCAGTGGGTCATTTTACCAAAGATTCCGATCATTTTATAGCCTGTGAAAGATCTTTAGTTTCTAGGTAAAATGGACCTAATTGAAATCATCAAGAATGCTCATTTATATTCTGAATTTCTTTGAGAGATGCTTTTTCAGCATCTATATTTTGTCAGTTTGTAGTGAATTATTCTGGACCAAGTTTATACATTCGTCAAGTATTTGTCAGGAAGATTGGAATCTGCAGTACTTGACCCTGACACTAAGCGGCGCCGCAGCCTGCCATGCACGTGAGCTCTCAGCGGTACCGAAGTAGCGAGTCTGTCTGTACCTTTGACAATGAGTGTTGCAGTGGGCCTGCAGTAAAGTATTTAGTACATGTATTAGCAAGGTTGGAATCTGCAGTACTGAACCATTCACACTAGGTGGCGCCACATGCACATGAGCTCGCAGCAGTACTGAAGTAGCCAGTCTGTCTGTACCTTTGACAATGAGTGTGGCGGTGGGCCTGACGGGGCCGCACTCGAACTTGATGGTGCCCATGTCGCTCAGCTGGCAGTCCAGAAGTTCAAGTTTATACGTCCGGTCCGATTGCTCGATCTTGACCGTGTCGGAACTCTCCAGCTCCGCGCCCTTCTTGTACCACTTGGCGCCGGGCAGGGCGCGGCCGAGCTCGATCTCGAACGAGGCGCTTTCCTGCTCGAACACCTCCTGGTCTTGCAGGGCGCGGATGATCTCTATAGGCAACGCTGTGCGGGGAGGGGGGAGGGGGTGAGTTACCACACCTATGTACTATATGTACTAACCTCCGGTGGGATTTACCAACGCCAGTTATATGTATGTCTGGTAATGTTTGCTCGAGAGGCAAACCTACAATACAAAAAGATGCTTAAGGCAAATACGCAATTAAGCACTATCATCAGCCATGCAGCCATCTTAAAGACGTTTTAAGGTATTAAAAGGAAGCAAATCTAAGGCTCTGTCCTATAGAGCTTGAAGAAATACTTGCATTTATATCTTGCATATCTACATGTAGGCTCATCTTTAGCTGTGACACGAAGCAAATCATCCTATAGTAAAAATATCTCTAAGCCATGTACACATGAACTACGCATACATGTATAAGCAGAAGCATCATGCTATAGATAGCCATGACATATTATTCCTGTTGACATCTGAAAAAGTCTGTCAATAGCCAAGGACCAGCCAATTTTGCCCATATATATATATATAGCATGTCAGATGATCTAGACACATATAAAGCTCATCCTAACTTAAAGGCCATAGCATCTCTACATAAAGCTCAACTGTGCAGCAGCATATAAATTATATATAACGCAGCAGTACTAAATTAAATGCACAATACTAGGTATATATCGCAGCAGTACTAAATAAATATGCAGCATATACATTTGTTATATATATATATCGCAGCAGGTACAAATGCGCATCAGCCAGGTCCCAGCTCTGTGTACCTTTCACGATGAGCGTAGCAGACGGTTTGACACTGCCGGCCTCAAACCGTACAGTCCCCATGTCCTCCAGGTGACAGTCTCTCAGCTCCACCTTGTACGTTCGCTCATCAACAACCTCGAAGGAAACATTGTTGGTCTCCTCCAGCTTTATACCCTTCTGGTACCACTTAAAGTCTTCCACGGGTCGGCTGAGCTCGATCTCGAAGGAAGCGCTCTCCATCTCAAACACTTCTTGGTCAGTCAGGCCGCGGATAATCTCAATGGGTAGTGCTGATTTAGCGATGGGGGGAGAGAGAAGATCAGATGAAAAACTGTAGAGAATAACCATGACCCTGACACCCCTGCAAGAGAAGTGGGATGAGCCGCTAGCTGCAGGACCGTCGCAAAGCAGAAGGGGGAGCTTCAATAAGACTATAATTGTACATGTACATGTATAGAGCGCTGAATCTAACAATACTGTATGCGGGGACAGGACGCAAAGCAAGGAAGGAGATAGCTCATGTGTCTGTGTAAGTGTACACCATAACTACGTAAAGCAAAGAATGGCTTGGATAATAATCTGTTCATCTATCGTGAGGTAGGCCAGGGCACATGTTATGTTGTTAAGTCGTATCTAATGACATTACAATGAAATAAAGCATGCTCTCACTTTTAACACAGTTTAAGTAACAACCTAAGTGGATTGAGGTGTTCCCTAACACTAACACTAACTAACTTGTTAGCAAGTGATGCACAATTATGATGATGATGTTGGTCACTAAAGCTACCACCAGGACATGTGATAAATAAGTTTTAGTCCTAGCTATAGGGATCTTGTCATTATTGTTAGTATTTCATTATCAAATGTTCTATTTGTACTTTGGGCAAGAGTTTGCAATGAAAGATGAACGAATAATCGACATGCAAACGTTAGAATTCAGATGTGATCATGATACCTTTCACTACTAGGATAGCCTGTGATCTCAACAATCCGCGTTCAAACCGAACCCTGCCCTGATCAGAGAGCTGACACCCACGTAGCTCCAGTCTACACACATGGCCCTCTGTCTGTATCACCACTCGATCGTGTGCAAACACTTCGTCCGTTTTTTGGAACCATATGAAGTCCTCGACCGGACGACTCAGCTCGATTTCAAAAACAGCGGTCTCGGTTTCGTAGATCTCTACATCGGCTAGGCCTCTGATTATATCTACAGGTTCAGCTAATTAAATAAAAGCAGACGGACAGGGTTAGTAGACTAATGACTTGGTCTTACTTTAGCATGATGGAATGAATGAATGAATGAATGAAAGATTGTTAGAGGAGACAAGAACCAGATGTTAATGTCCTTGAGATGAGAAAGATGTCTGTTAGTATAAGGTGCTGGTAGGACTACTGAGATAGCTAACTTTCTAGTGGTGACTGGATTATATAATGGAGACTTGGTGGTGAAGACAATGCCCTGTTTGTGAGATGTGGTGTTGTGCCATTGAGCAATAACTAATAAACCTTGGAACAAGAAATACACAGTGATAATTGAGACCGCAGCAAACGCAAGTGAACGCAGCAGAATCTAGCGACAGTTTGAACAAAGCAACGCCTGAATCCTGGATGCAATCATTGTTTCCTCACTTATAAAATGGTCTAGAAATGCCATTTCTTTTTTTACATTTCATAAGAGTGGAAATGTCTTTAAATGCTTCCAGGATGGTACAATTTACAATGTGATAAGCGCATTGTATATTAAGCAGCGTTCCTGACAAGAAAGAAAGAAAGGCAAAGAACAATTAAGTACAAAGGCAAAGCGCACAATCTGTTGCAACTGCATGATGCCGCGCTATAGTACCTATTGCAATCGCAAAGAGAGTAAAAGTATATCCTAGCTTAGAATAACGCTGATGGCAGAGAAGCTTGGCACACGCACATGAAAGCGCTGTAACTTAATTGCACACGCAGCATAGCTCAGGCACAGTTCTAGATAGTCTCCACGTATCCAAGAACACAGATTTGCCCCAGGCACAGTTCTGGATACACGCAGACTATTCTGAGAACCATACCCAAACATTGTTCAGGATACAATGAAGCACACGCAGCGTAGCTCAGGCACGGTTGTCGATAGTCTCCGCATATCCAAGAATGACGGTTCTGGATATGCGTGGACTATCCATAGAACCATACCCAGGCTAGGTTCAGGATAAAGCACAGTTCTGGATAACACAGCAAAGCGAAGCCGCCGGCAGTTGCCGGGCTTGTCCTGACTACTACCTTTGACGACGAGCGTGGCGGACGAGATGAGTCCGCCCGTGCTGAATCGCACGGCGCCGGTCTGATCCACCCGACAGTTCAGCAGAATCAGGCGGTGCACGTTTCCGTCATCCTCAAACACGACATTCTCTCCTTGTGCCAGCTCCTCGCCCTTCAGGAACCAGCTGTAAACGTCGACCGGTTTGGTCAGCTCCAGCTCGAACCGCGCGGCCTCTTCCTCCCAGATCTCCTGGTCCTTCAGGTCGCGCCGCAGCTGAGGCGGCAGGGCTGCGCACAGGTGGGGAAGGGTTAATCCCCAGCAATATCACTAAATATAAGGCCTGAAGAGGAGCTCTGTGCTGTATGCTTTAAAAGCGCTGTGTGTTTGCACACCGGCCCTGCTATATGTCACTAAGGCATGCTTCACTCACGGCAATGCGTAGGAGATGTTTAACCTTCTCCCTGCTGCCTTACGAATTGTGCATTGGAAAAGGTGGTAATGTACCTGCTACATCGCTAACTCATGGCAATGTGTAAGAGATGCTTAACCTTCACAGAGCAGTTAATTTGCCTAATTGACTCTTGCACTGTGAGGGTTAACTTGTAAATGTTTCAATCAGCAAAAGCTAGTGACTAAAATCTTTATCTGTTTCAGATAAGTTTTCTTATCCAAAACACAATCTTGTGCATGATTCAAGTCCATCTATGGAAGATGTTGCATTTTATGAAAGCTTATAGCAAAACAGCATAGAAGCCAAAGTTAATTTTTATCGACCTTTTTGACGAAGCAAGTTTTGGAATTTCTTCAGTTGCTTTAAAAGTCTTGAAGCAAAGCGCACACACAACACGCAGAATCGCAGCAGATGTCTTCCGTTTGGAAGAAGCGCACTAGTACAGATTCTGAAGTATACAGAAGCCAGCGCAGCAGGACACAATACAAGGTACCTTTGACAATCAGCTGTCCAGAAGTCTCATGGTTCAGGAACTCAAATTTGATCGCAGACGTGTCCTCTATCACGCAATGCTTTAGCGTCAGGCTGTACAGAACGCCCTCGGCTCGTATCAGGCAATCGTCGCTCGGCTCAAGGATCACGCCGGCCTTAAACCAGCGGAAATCCTTCACAGCCTTAGCTAGCACTACCTGGAAGTACGCCGTCTCCTTCTCAAAGATCTCTACATCATCGAGACCCTTCTTCAGAAGGTCTGGAGAGAAGTGTGTGAAAGTGAAAAGTTAGCGAAAGTTCTTTTTTATGCTGCAATAAAGTATTAGGAAAGTTTTACTACTAACTGTGACAGGAAAACAGAGCATCACGCCAATAGTGCTCTATCTATCACTTCAAGAAGCGCTTTCGGCAAGGCTGCAAAATGTTGCACCTTTGACAATGAGAGAGCCGCAATAAGTTAAAACTTTGTAACATTTTACGAGTCAATGCCAGCTACCGAGAGTCAAACCTGTAGCTTTCTACCTATCAATTTAAAAAGCGCTTTCAGCAAGGCTGCAAAATTCTGCACCTTTGACAATGAGCGAGCCGTTGGACTCGATGCCAAAGAACTCGAACTTGATGCTTCCGGCGTCCTCCATGGAGCAGTTCTTGAGCGTGAGCCTGTAGATGAACTCGTCCACCTGCATCACGACGTTCTCGTTCTCCTCCAGTTTCTGCCCTTTCTGGTGCCAGGAGTACGACTCTATGGGCTTGGCCAGGATGATTTGGAACGACGCGTTCTCCGTCTCAAAGATCTCCACGTCCTCAAGACCCTTCTTTATCATATCTGGTTAAGCAGCGAGGAATGGACAATTAGAATCTTTCTGAGGAGTCATTTCTACATGCCAGCAATATTTATGTCAAAATAATATGATATGAAGTTCTTTAAGCAGTCAATATGCTGCAGTCTACGTGCCAGGAAAGAAGGTAACAATTCTGTCCTTCCTGCCTAAGACTAAGATCTTTGTAAAGGACTTTTAATTGACATTGATATTTTACCTTTGGATCAAGCATTAAAGTAACAAAAGAATTGAAAGATTTGACAATCTTTTCCCTACAAGCCAAATTGAGGGCAAATGATTTTACAAAGCTTTAAAACTAGACGCAGACATTTGGATCAAGTTAACCAATTTGGATCATTTACTTCAGACTCTATACAAAATGAATCGCAGTTCAGAACTTTTCTAAAGCTTCAAAACTTTTCCAAAGCTTCAGAACTAGATGCAGCTTGAGTGCACAATCTACTAGCCAGGGAAGATTTTTGGAAATATCTTCAACAAGTTGTTGATTCATGGATACTGAACGTTTGGATAATATTTTCTCTAAAAGCTGAATATTGGGCCAATGAGTTTCTAAAGCCTAAGAACACAGCTTCAGCAGGGATATCTGCACGTCAGACAGCTCTACCTTTGACAGTGAGATTCGCGGCAGTCTCCAGGCCCATGAACTCGAACTTGATCTCCCCGGCGTCGGCCATACGGCAGTTCTTCAGCGACAGCTTGTAGCGTGCCTCCTCCGTCTCAAACACCACGTCCGCCCCAGGAACGAGAACCTCGCCTTTACGGAACCAGCGGAACTCGTCCACGGGTTTGCAGAGTTCCGTCTCGAACACGGCGGTTTCTGTTTCAAACACCTCGCGGTCCTGAAGACCCTTCTTAAGCAGAGCTAGGTGGATAACGGCCAATATGCGTCAGTACAAGAACGCAAAGGGTGAATAACGGTCAATACATCAGTACAAAACGCAAAGGCGATTAAGATTAAGACGTACAACTATATAGAGCCGGTGGTTCTGCTGGACATAGAGACTGCCAATGGGGAAGATATGGACAAAGAAATGCAGAAGAAAAGTCTGCAAAGCCATGTACATGTACATGTATGTAGAGAATATAGTACATAGATACGCCGATTCGTGCAAGGCGCTTTGCAGAAGCCACTTATTTCTCTAAATAACAACATGAAAATTACAAGTGATTGATTATGACTTATTGCAGTAGCGGAATCGCAAGCTTGAGACGCAATATAGTTCAGCTACATGTAGCATTAAGCAAATATACATCTGCACGAAGCAAGTGTGTATAATGTACATTGTAGTGTTTGCTCTTCTGGACTCCGCATGTATCTGCCTTTATAACGCCACCTGTAACTGCTAAGTAAACGTATTTCAAGTGTGTGGGAAACTATTGCCTTAATCTACGTACTATGCAGCGGCTATCGGCTAAATTTGCATGTGTATAACTTGCGCAGCTATCGCAGAAAGCTTGAAGCCATCAACAACAAATGACAATGAAGGTACCTTTCACTGTGAGCTTAGCGGTAGACTCGAGGTCTAGGAACCCGAATCTGATTTCTCCGGTGTCGCTCAGACGACACTTGTGGAGCGTCAGACGATAGACGCACTGGTCCCTCTCCATGACAACGGTGTCACTTGAGGTCAGCGCCTCGCCGTTCTTAGACCACGTGAACTCGTCGAAAGGTCGCGCCAGCTCGATCTCGAAACTCGCAGTTTCGGTTTCGAAGATCGTCTGATCCTGGAGACCGTGAGGCGACTTGATGAGAGCTGTGGTGTTAGAGACAAGCGGGACGTTATTATCACATAATGTTAGGGGTGAAAATGTTGGTATAAACCAAATGATTCTACTTTTTTTCCGGAAATTTGACAAAGGGGACTTTTTGATCATTGTGCAAAGACCGAAATCCATAATAAACCAAATGATTCTTTTCTTTTTTTAAATCTAACTTGAAGTTCACATTTTGTAAGATTTTTCTTGCAAATTCTCACAGTTGCAGATTCCAGCTGCTAGGGGAAGTACAATACAGGAAGAGGACTGTTTTGCCCTCTACTGTTCAGTACAAAAAACACTTATGATAAAAGAAAACAAGAATCCAAGTGAAGGCTACAGCCTGTCACATCAAGCAGTATGCATGGTTTGCGTCTCTATTTGCAGTCTTCCTGTCTTGTACAATGAATGATAGCAAACAGTGTAAACTGAAGCTAAGTGTGGATCTAAATTAAGTCACATAGTCAAAGCAAAGATTAAAGAGAAGGCTACCACATAAAGCAGTACCTTTGACAATGAGACTAGCGGAGGGTCTGACATGTCCGGACTCGAACTTGACCGCTCCCTGGTCGTCCACTTGGCAGTCCTCGAGCGTGAGTCTGTACAGTGACCCTTCCTCCACCATCTTCACTTTCTCTCCCATCTCCAGCACTGCACCCTTCTTGTACCACCTGTACTCATCCACTGGCTTCGTCAGCTCAAGCTCGAACGTTGCCGTCTCCTTCTCGTAGATCTCCACGTCTTCAAGATTCTTCTCGATCTCAGAAGGAAGAGCTGATGAGGAGTCGGGTTAGTCTACATCTGACGTCCGTGGTAACATGCAGAAGCCAAGCTCGGGTAGTACGCTCTTGCCGCACAGAAGATAGGAAAAAGCTTTGCATTTCCCTTTATACTACAGTATGCCGCAGCAGCAAGGACTATGTACTAAGCAGAAGCAGAGTAACTCTAGCGCCATGAGCAAAGCGTGAATTATATGTTTATCATCGCTTCTACTTTAAATTTTAAGCCTTAACTAATCGCTTATAGCTTGTAGTATTTGCAGGAATACAGCTACATGCTTGGAGCTAAACAGTAGCCGGTAGTGCAAAACTAAAGCTGCCAATTAAAGTTTCCTAGTAATGAAGCAGTTTATGAAGCATTCTATGCGCTAGAAATATAACTAACCTTAGCATATTCCCTAGTAATGAAGCAGGATATAAAGCATTCTATGCGCTAGAAATATGACTAGCCTTTGCATATAACGCGCTGTGGTATTGAAGCAGTTGCGTTGACATATATGTCTTTTTGAACTGGCATTTTATTCGCTAAAAGCAAAAAAGCAATCAACCATCTTTGCGCAAGAACAATGTATACGTGGTTACCTAGAACAGTGAGCATAGCAGTAGATTTCAGGTCACCAGATTCGAATTTGATCGAACCCTCGTCTTCTAGAACGGCATCGCGCAGGATCAGCCTGAAGGTCAGGTCGTTCATTCTCTCGATGGCGACTTTTTCACCGGCCTCGAGTTTCTCTCCCTTTTTGAACCAGGAGAATTCCTCAACGGGTTTTGTAAGTTCTATTTCGAAGGACGCGGTTTCTTTTTCATAGATCTCTACGTCCTCCAAACCACGCTTGATTTCAGGCGGTAGTGCTGAGGGAATATGGAAAATATCGAATCAACAACTAGCAAAAGATTTCAAGGAAGAAGTTGCTTTCTTCAAACATTAGGCCATTGAAAGTAACAAAGAATTTGGAAATTGCCAAATACACAAACAACCTTAAGTGGGTGAAAAATAAAGTCCAATGAGAGTCCAAATAGACATACTTTTTTGTCACAATATGTCACAGAGACGTTCAATGTTACTTTTACAGTAATATTTAATTTAGTATTTACCAATTGGTTTGGCTTGAAAGAATTTCAGTGAAGTAAGTTTGACAAATAAAGCTCTAAAAAGTTTCCAAAATTTGCTTGAAGCCTCATTATGTTATGTCACAGATGTTACTGTAACTGTGCCCTTAGGATTTTCCTTAGGCTTGAAAGAAGTAAGTGAAGTGAATTGTCTGAAGCCTAACTATTACAGTTGCCGTACCTTCCACATACAACTTCGCTGTAGTGGAGTCGTCCTTAGACATACAGGTGTACTCGGTCTCATCCTCAAGCACAATGTTCTTAATGATGAGCTCCTGCAGTTTCCCGTCTGTGACCATCTCAAACTTGTCGCTGGGCTCGAGCTGCTGGCCCTCCAGGTACCACTGGACTTTCGCGTCTTCTTCGGACATGAGACAGGTGAAGGCGGCTTCCACGTCGCCCTCCGTCGCGCGTTGGTCATCCATACCCTGGGTAAACTTGTGCAGGACTGGGGGGTGGGATAGTGGCAGAGGAGGTTACGGTAACATGTAAGAAACCGCCTAAGCTATAGCACGCAGCTAACCCTGGCAGCAGCAACTCATAGCGAAGCAGCATAGGTTATGTAACATGTAATATAGATAATAAACTGACAGGAGAGCGCCTGAGGTAGCACGCAGCTAACCCTAATAGCAGCAACTCATAGCAAAGCTTGGAACGCAACTTTCAGGCAATTACTAAAGCCTATCCTGCAGATCTGGAAGTCTATAGTTTGTATTTAACGGTATTGGTGGAATGATTAATATTATATCTGTAGATCGCAAAGCAGTAGCTACAACGCACTAGCTATCTCACCGATGGAGCTGTCCTCTATCTACTTATTTCAAGCAGTATACGCCTTACGCTTTGAAAGCATTATGCGTTTACGTAATCAAGTGTGCAGCGCAGGCAATCTATGATGTAACATTAACGCACTAAAATATCACAACACGCGCACTAAGAAGCAAAAGGTCGCCCTATGCGACAAAGCAAGAGCGCTATTACCGATGTGCTATGCTTCCTTACACTAATTCCCTATGCAATAAAGCCAAAGCGCCATTTCTTATATGCTATGCTTATGCGGTATTTCTTATGCACTATGGTACCTTCTACTATCGCCCTAAACAATGTAGCAAAAGCGCTAATATCTATGCTAATGTCGCCCTAAACAATGTAGCCAATACCCTATTATTTCGCCGTAAGCGATAAAGCCAAAGCGCTATTTCTTATGCTAAATGCCGCCATAAGTACTGAAGCCAAAGCGCTATGATTTTTCTCAACCGTTTTCTACCTTCCACTGTAAGGTTCGCTTCTGTCCTGTCATCTTTGGACGCGCACGCGTACGTGGTCTCGTCCTGCCGCCTAACGTCCCTGATGATCAGTCTGTGCATCGTGCCCTCCGATACCAGCTCGTATTTGAAATCGGCGGCCAGAGGCTCGTCCTCGCGGTACCAGGTGACCTGGCGGTCGGGCTCGGACATGGCGCAGTTAAACACGACCTGCTCGTCGCCCTCGATCGCGTGCCGGTCTTCCATCCCCAGCACAAATTTGGCAGGAACTGAAACGGAGTCGCAACAGTGAACAAGCTGCAAGAGTAGTAGATTCTACCTGTATAGCCATGGAAGAGTCAAGTGTTCAAGAACTTGTCAAAAGAATAAAAAGCAGCTATCACAGTGAGCGTTGTCAAAGTTTGCCAGCAAGAAAAAGTTTTCAAGTAGTGAAGCGCCAAGGAGGAAAAGAAAATGTTTGTTCTGAAGTTTTTCAGTTTATGCCAGTAAAGCTATGCATGTAGCCTATTGGATATACGCAATGTCAGGATTGAGTCCTTTCATTCTAGGCAAAGAAAGTTTAGCATGTTTTCAGTAGAGAAGCAAAAGGGGAGATTGAATAAAATGTTTGGTTCTATTCCCGAAGATATAGAAATCATGCACTTGTTCTGTGTAATAAAGAATTGCATTGGTAGCAGCAGAATTAAGCAGGTGGTCATCAGAAGCGCATTTTTAAGCACAACGCCTGTATTTGCTGTACCTTCCACGTAAAGGTTTGCAGTAGTTTTGCGGTGTTTCGATGCGCAGGAATAGTAGGTCTCGTCCTCTCTCTTCACATCCTTCACCACCAGCATGTAAACATACCCGTCTACGCTAGTCTCGTATTTGTCAGACTTTTCCAGAACGTCGTCCTCCCTGTACCAGGTAGCCTCGCTGTTCGCTGCCGTCATTTGGCAGGTAAACACGGCCTTCGCATCGCCCTCGACCGCGTACTGGTCTTTGAGCTTACTGGGGAAGTCGATTAGCGCTGAAAGAGTAGAGTTTGCAACATTTCGAAAGTGTGACTTTTTTCTTTTAAGAACAGGAGCAATTTCCATACAGATATAGCTTGTCTACTTTAAAGCAAACCTGTAGCAAACATGAAAACAGGGTAAGCCCAGTAAGCCATCAACAATACTTCAGTGTGAAATTGTGATTACAAAAGCTGCCAAAGATCAATTTTGGTGAGTTTTTTTGGGTATTAGCGTCTTTGATAACAGCAAAGTGTTGATCCTTTTCAACAAAGCACTAGCAGTATCTACATTAAACCTTGTTACTTTTCAAAGTAAAGCAACATTTGAAATGACCATTGGAAAAGCAGTTGCCGCGCAGCCTATACCTAATGCAGATTGCACGCAAGTCTAGTTAACAGAGTTTCGCTCATCGTTACCTTCCACAAACAGGTTGGCGGTTGTTTTGTTGTGTTTAGAGGCGCATGAGTAGGCCGTCTGGTCCGTCAGCAGGATGTCGTGGATGATCAAAGTATGAACCTGACCGTCAACGAGCATCTCGTATTTATCAGACTGTTCCAGAACAATGTCATCTCGGAACCAGGTGGCGTCGGCATTGGCCTTGGTCATCTTGCAGGTGAACTGCGCCTTCTCATCAGCTTCCACCGCATACTGGTCCTCAAGGCCAGGTTCAAAGTCGATAAACGCTGTTGGGGATAACTAACTGTTGTTATTTGTTCATAGGAAGGAGAAGACCTTCATCAGCAAGTGACGCAGAGCAGAGCCAATGCGCTGTTTGGTTGCCCTCTAAATTACGCAGAAGCTTAAACTAACGCAAGTTCTTCGCTGAGGCAAGTATATACAAGCGCCTAGAACGGTCTACGCATAGACGCAAAGCATATCTATTGCGCTTTTAATCTCAACAGTAAAGAGAAATGCCCTGTAAAACATAGGAAAGCAGCGCCATCATCATTGGTCTTCTAAATTACGCAAAGGCGAAGCTTAACCTAATGCATGTCCTTCATTGTGGCAGGTATAAGCACCTAGAAGAGTTTACTTAGATGCAAGTAAGCTTACATTGTCGCAAAAGCTCATTGGACAATTACACAATTGTTTCTAGTCCCGCTATTGGACTACGCAGATAAAGCACTCGCAGCTAGAAGCAGAGTTTTGACGCAGAAGCTGAAGTAGTGTACATGAACAACGCTCGCACATTGCCTATAAGTCCCTTTCCTCTGCAATCAAAGAAAACCCAAACATTCTCTATGCTTTGTCTTACTTTAAGGTAGACATGTACCATCCAAGAGCAGAGAAAAAAGACTTACTAGTATGTAAACCTGAAGCAAAATCACGCTGCCGCTGCCATAAAGAACACATTAAGCGCAGAATTGCATCTACAGATTACAAACTTAAGATACCTTCTACGAAGAGATTCGCAGTTGTTTTGCGATGCTTGGACGCGCACGAATAGTTGGTCTGGTCTTCTAGTTTGATATCTTTAATGATAAGATGGTGCTCGTGGCCATCTCGGACTATTTCGAATTTGTCTGAAGCTTCGATAACTTCTTCTTCCTTGTACCAAGTTGCCTCAGCGTCTTCCTGAGTCATTCTACAGGAGAACTTCGCCTGCTTGTCAAACTCCACGGCGTACTGGTCCTCCAGACCAGGCTCAAAGTCAATTACACCTGAAAGTGATGATGACACATCCTCCTTCAATGCATTTGTTTGAATGTCTTTTGAGAATACATTAAGAGAACTGTTGGCAATGGTAATAAGATTTCCAAAGCAATGCAGCCCTTACAAAAGAAGTCTGCTCGAGGGTTTTAGGTAAAATGCCAAAGTATGGATGTTCTAAACAATTAGCCAACAATAAGATCTATTATATAGATTCTTTTACGCTTAGCATGTTGCCAGGATTTCAATGTATAAAGCGCTGAGCATAAGTGCCTGTTTTAGACTAAGTTTCCATAATTTGTTTTGCTGTTTTTTAACAATGTCAAGCTATTTTGAACACAGCATGCAGGATTTGGCCACAGAATGTACCTTCTACGTATAATTTGGCAGTTGTTTTGCGGTGTCTGGAAGCACACGAGTACATGGTCTGATCGTCTACGACTATATCATGGATGGTCAGAGTGTGGCTGTTCCCAACTGCACTCATCTTGTACTTGTCGTTTTCCTGAAGCTCTTCCTCATCCTTAAACCACTTTGCTGACTCGCCGGGCTGAGACATTTCGCACTCGAACTTGGCCTTCGCATCACCCTCGATCGCGTACTGGTCTTCTAGACCTTGCTCGAAAAATATCAGCGCTGGAAGTGATACCAGAGTAGTCAGTGAATGAAGGGTGAAGAGTTTGAGTCAAATGCGCAACAGAAGCTCACTAAACTAATGAATTGCTCAATCGCAATTCATTAGCAAAGCCTTAAAGTGTAGAAATGTGCAATCTACATGTAGATTCAATTATAGATAGAAATACTGCGCCTTACTCTTACTAAGTATTATTGAGTAAAACTGCAAATTGTCAAAAAGCTTTAAGGTTTTGATTCATTGATAAAGGATGAAATGTAAACTTGAGAATCTATAGTTGCTATATAAGATGTCATACTCTGGCAATAAGAACTCACGCAAAGCACTTGATAATCTACGCCTCAAGCAGAATGAAGACAAGTTCTAAAGGAAGAGCGAAGCAGAATTTGGCACCCTGAGCCGATACCTTCCACATGTAGAGTGGCTGTAGTTTTCCTGTGCTTGGACTCGCACGAGTACGCAGTCTGGTCCTCTTTCTTCACATCCTTGATGGTGAGATAGTGGAAGTTCCCGTCCTGGTCGAGCTGGTATTTATCATCACTCTCCAGCTTAGTTTCCTCACGGTACCAAACCGCAGGGGAGTCAAACACGCTCATTTCGCACGAGAACTGCGCCTTTTCGTCGCCCTCTACTGCGTACTGGTCTTCCAGACCCTGCCGGAAGTCCGCCAGAGCTGTAAGATGTTAGAGAGATGTTAACCTTCAGTTTACTAAGCATCTACTGTGCCCTGTGCAGCGTACGCGTAATGCTGGTGACATAAAAGGCCATTGCGGACACTGGAATCACCAAAAGCGCAATGAGATATCGCATTGCTCTCCAAGATAGAAGCATATTTTAAAAGCCTAGTCCTAAGCCCAGCCTAGCCTAATGCCTAGGCCGTCTGGACGGCAGAAGTACATGTATCGCAGCATTGAAGAGTCGCAATATTGAGAATATTGCCAGTTTTGACTGAACAGTGATGATCATCATTTTCTTTTCAGAGGGACTATAATGAGTCCACATTTATTGACCGAAAGTACGTAAAGTGAGAACAGGATCAACTGGTCAGCCACAACTGGCAAATGCTGTACAACGCTTTTGCCATTATGAAAGCATCGTTAAGCTCGCAAGAATACATTCAGAGTTTTTCTCCCCATAGGTTGATGTGCCCTTCGTTGTAACAAAACTACCGAAGAACACACCATCCTTACGCAAAGGAGAACGAAAGCCCGAACATATCGCGCAAAACGCAGAGTCACATGAAGCGCCTACTCGCAAGCATGTACAGACAGTGCTGCCGTTTTTCTTTCTCTGGTACCTTCGACGAACAGCTTCGCCGTAGTTTTGCGATGCTTGGACGCGCAAGAGTAGGACGTGTCATCATCCAACCGGATATCTTTGATGATTAGAGTGTGGACTTGTCCGTCCACGAGGATTTCGTATTTATCCGAGTTGTCGATCCTCTCGTCATCCCTGTACCAAGTCGCCTCGGCGTTCGGCAGAGTCATTTTGCAGGAGAACTTCGCCTGCGCGTCATACTCTATCGCATACTGGTCTTCCAGGCCAGGGCAGAAGTCAAGAAGTGCTGGAAGTGAGAGTTTGTACGTTAGATACGTCTGGAAGAAACAAGATTGTAAACGATGTTCGCCTTCAGCAAAGCCATGATATTTCGCCTGCAGCACTGCTTTAAATCGCTAGGAAGATAGAAGATATGGAAAGCAGATTACAAGCTGGTAGAAAGACACACTTAAACATATTTGCCACTTCGCTAAGACGCATATTTGCTACATCACTAAGACACATATTTGCCACTTTCCTAAGACGCATATTTTGCTACTTATAGACGCATATGTGCCACTTTGCTAAAATGCATAATTGCCACTTTGCTACGCATACGGTACAGAACTAGAATTGGTGACAAATTTGAGCGAAGCGCAGTAAAGAATGACAGAAGCGCGCCACATTGTGCTAAAACTGTTACTCCATATACCTTCCACATAAAGGTTCGCAGTTGTTTTGCGATGTTTAGATGCACAGGAGTAGTTTGTTTCATCGACTGTCTTGATATCCTTGATCACCAGCCTGTGGATGTTCCCGTCTGCACGGATTTCATATTTATCAGACGGTTCCAAAACATCTTCCTCTCGGTACCAGGTGGCCTTGCTGTCAGCTGCCGACATTTCGCAGGCAAACACTGCCGACGCATCGCCTTCTACAGCATACTGGTCGGTCAAGCCTTGGCTTAGATCGACAAGGCCTGAAGGAGGGATGGAAGAAATTTCTAAGATGAAACAAAGACTTGCAAGAAAGAAGCTGCTGTCTTAAAAGCTAGACCCTGCCATGTACAAAATTTCAGCATGTGTAAGCCTACTTGGCCAGTGAAAGAAATCAGACAAAAATTACATCTCCTGACACGATCTCTGTCAAAATTTGGTTCTGTCTGACAATAATAGCTACTTCAAGATTAAGCCAATCACTTTCAATTTTTCCAGATTTAAGCCGAGAAGAGTGAAGATTCTGGTTGTTCATCAGTACCTTCTACGAATAGTTTGGCTGTAGTCTCGCGATGTTTCGATGCGCAAGTGTACGAAGTTTCATCTTTAAGTTGGATGTCTTTGATGATAAGACCGTGATCGTAGCCATCAGCGATGATTTCGTATTTCTCAGAGTCCTGTATTTTCTCTTCTTCCCTGAACCAGGTTGCCTTGGCATCAGGCTGCGTCATTTTGCAGGAGAACTGCGCCTGCGCGTCCTTTTCAATGGCGTACTGGTCTTCAATCCCAGGACAGAAGTCGACTAGCGCTACAAATAGAGAGTCATCAATTATCAGATCAAGAAAGCTAAGATCTGCACAGAACGCACTAAGCGAAGCAAGGCCAGGTACAGCAAACCTCCGCAGAGTAATGCTTAATGGAATGTTTGGGAATTGTATTTTCTGTGCCTAAGCAGTAAACAGCTCTGCCTGAAATTGTTAAATTGTATCTTTATGATCGTAATTGCAGTTTAATGCAGAATCTAGCTAATCGCCTAGCAGCGCATAATAACTTACTTCACGAAGCGCCTGCAAATATTTGAAGGGAAAACACAGATTCGCGCCAAATGCCTAGCAGCAAAGCTAGATCGTCTAGCTGAGCAAAGCTACATAGACTAGCTGTTTCCTCGGTACCTTCGACGAACATGTTTGCTGTAGTTTTACGATGCTTGGACTGGCAAGAGTAGGATGTTTGGTCTTCCAGCCGAATATCCTTGACGATAAGAGAGTGATCGTAGTCGTCCACAAGGATTTCATACTTTACAGAGTTTTCTAACTTCTCGTCTTCCCTGTACCAGGTCGTCTCCGCATTGGGCTGCGTCAGTTTGCAGGCAAACTGTGCCTGATCATCGTACTCTATCGCATACTGGTCTTCCAGGCCGGGACAGAAGTCGTGTAAAGCTACAAGTAGAGATTTACAGAACAAAATGTCATGTAAGAAAGTCAGGAAAAAGACTGTTCATCTTCAGCAAAGCACGGATAGGTTCCGTAAGAGTGACAGTAAGCTCTCACTAGCTAACGCTCTTCAGATTTTTGTTGTTGAAGCATTATAATGACTAGCTTTTCTTACTTCACTAGACACCCTAAGCAGCCCTATAATTTCATAAAACGATAAAAATCACACTGATCGCCTAGCA
Source organism: Branchiostoma belcheri (assembly GCF_001625305.1). Lineage (NCBI taxonomy): Eukaryota > Metazoa > Chordata > Leptocardii > Amphioxiformes > Branchiostomatidae > Branchiostoma > Branchiostoma belcheri. The sequence continues at coordinate 2,632,810 of NW_017803865.1, read as the reverse complement.
GCAAGCATGGACAAATAGCCCTTCTGTTGGTACCTTCAACAAACAGGAGAGCTGAAGTTTTGCGATGCTTGGACTCGCAGGAGTAGACTGTATCATCTGCCATTCGGATATCCTTGATGATGAGACTGTGGTCATGACCATCTACAATGATTTCGTACTTTTCTGAGTTTTCTAACGTCTTGTCGCCCATGTACCAAGTCGCCTTGGCGTTGGGCTTAGACATCCTACAGGAGAAAGTCGCCTGCGCGTCATACTCGATCGCATACTGGTCCTCTAGCCCAGGGCTGATGTCGATAAGTTCTAAAAGTACAGAGAGATAGACAAAACAGTTCTGTGAGAAAAGGTCATTATTAAAACAGCTTAGCAAGTTGGTTTGCGCGGTGTCTGCACATTGATAGCGCACCTGTACCTGCAAGATTCCTACTCCAATTCAACTCAAGTTTCTTTTGATCCAATTTTGGCAAAGCTTCCAAATAAGCTTTGAAATATAGGCAAATTATTCCTAGCAAATGCGCTATATGTTCAACGATTGATTCACGTCGCAAAGCGCTTTTGAACTTTACTAGGCTACATTACAAGAGAAAGCGCAGATTTGCAGTAAACGCCTAGCAGCACATGTATAAGTTGTTTCAGAGACCGACTTACATCGCAAAGGGCCTTTAAACTTCACAAGCTACGTTGCAAGAGAAGCACAAAATCGCACTAGACGCCTATCAGCATACATTGTATATGTGTACTCTATAGTAGACCAACTACATGTAATGTCGCAAAGCGCCTTAAACTATAGAAGCTAAGCCTAAGAAGAACAACAAATCGCGCAAAACGCTTGGAAGCAAATGTAGTCAGAGACGTCGGTCGTTTCATCGGTACCTTCCACGACCAGCAGGGCAGTAGTTTTACGGTGCTTGGACTCGCAAGAATAGGAGGTATCATCGTCCATCCTGATGTCCCTGATTACGAGATAGTGGTTATGCCCATCCAGAAGGATTTCGTATTTTTCTGAGTTCTCCAGTTTCTGATCGTTCTTGTACCAGGTTACTTCAGCATCGGGGTGGGACATCCTGCAGGAAAACTGCGCCTGATCGTCATACTCGATCGCATACTGGTCCTCCAGTCCGGGACAGAAGTCATGCAGGGCTACAAGTAGAGATTTAGATGTTAAACATTTCTGTGTGATCAAAATTATAAGCGCTGTGTACACGCAGCAAAGCATATCTGATTCAACATGGCGCGCAGTATCGGCATATTGAAAGCGCAGTTCTATGAAGTTTGATATCAGTCCATGACAATTTGGGCAAATTTTCCACAGCAGCATACCCCATAAACAACCTAAAGGAGTATCAGCGATTGTAGCCAATCAATGAAAAAGAAGTGTTACATCCCTTGTAATACTGGACTGATACCAATAGACAGGGAAGAAGGACACATCGGCAAGAAGGACATTTTATATCAGCCGCGCATAACAACGCACATTTGGTTCTACAGGTATTCTAACGTCAAGAAGCGCCTTAAGTTTATAAGCTAATGCAAAACGCAGTGTCGCGCTAAACGCCTAGCAGCACATACAATTAACAACGAAATCATCCACACCCTTGTCAAGCTGATTACAAGGGGTGTGAATAATGTTGTTAACTGTATGACACTGTTCTAGACCACCGCACGTCACGAAGCGACTTAAAACGTCAGAAATCTAAGACATAAAAACGCAGCGTCGCAGAGAAAACGCCTAGCGGCAAACAGTGTGGTCTTTCTGTTGATACCTTCGACGAACAGCTTCGCAGTAGTTTTGCGATGCTTGGACTCGCAAGAGTAGTCCTTTTCATCTTCCAGCCTGATATCCTTGATGATGAGAGTGTGGTCAAAGCCGTCCACCAGGATGTGGTACTTTTCTGATGGCTTAATTTTCTCCTTGCCCTTGTACCAGGTTGCCTTAGCATCTGACTGTGTCATTTTGCAGGAGAACTGCGCCTGCGCGTCATGCTCTAGTGCATACTGGTCTTCCAGTCCAGGACAGAAGTCGATAAGTTCTAAAAGTAAAGATTAACGATTTAGTTTCTTAGACATTTTTGGAGTAACTACTCCAGTGTTCACCTGCAAAGTATGGGCAAGTTATATCTATCCACATACTGACAGTGTACTAGCCAAGCTGTCTAAGAAGAACAGATTATATTTTTCAAAGACTCAAAAGACTTCAAAGTATATCTTTACAGAATTAGATCTCGGATCATTTTCAAAGGTGAAAATGCCAATGATATAGAAAACAGACAGAAATTTCAGTAGTGTATACTACTAGACTATGTGCTTTTTTTGTACCTCCAACGATCAGTTTTGCTGTGGTCTTGCGATGCTTGGACGCGCAAGAGTAGGATGTGTCGTCTTCTTGTCGGATATTTTTTATGATTAAGGAATGATCGTAGCCATCCCTGAGAATTTCATACTTTTCGGAAGGTTCTATCTTCTCGTCTTTCCTGTACCACGTCACGTCGACGTCAGGTTTGTTCATTTTGCAGGAGAACACTGCCTGCGGGTCTTTCTCAATCGCATACTGGTCTTCCAGGCCAGGGCAGAAGTCAAGTAAGCCTAGAATTAAACATTTTTGATCAGACGGTGACAAAAGGATAGAAAAAAGCATGTATGTGCCACGCAGTTGGATGCAAATGCACAGTGCACTCCCTCTAAGCTAAATACTACAGTTGTAACAGTACTGTAGTCCAACGGAATCTTGCCGAATCAAATGTCTCTGCGCCTATAGTCGATATTCACTTCTTGGCTTACAAATTAAACTGGCTTACAAACATGGTTTCGCAGCTAAATTCTATCACAGACTAAATCACTTCTCAAAGCACCTTTTGAGCCAAAAAGCTCAGAAAAACTCGCACAAAACTTTGGCCTAGCAGCAAATATGGCCATATATTCCAGGCGCATTGTCAGTACCTTCCACAAACAGGTTGGCTGGCTTTTTGCGATGTTTGGACTGAACAGAGTAGGTCGCTTCGTCTTCCAACTGAATATCATTGATGGTCAGAGTGTGCAGAAAGCCGAACACAATAATCCTGTATTTGTCAGATTCCTCTATCTTCTCATCACCCTTGTACCACACGGCGTCTGCAGCCGGCTTCGTCATCTGACACATGAACTGCGCCTGCGTGTCTTTCTCTACCGCATACACGTCTTCGGGGCCAAGGATGTCAAGCAACCCTAGAAACAGAAGTTTACAGATGAGACAACTGGCTAACAAAGGGAGCTAATACACGTAGCGCACCTTCAGCAAAGCATGGCTATGTCGCGCAGTGTTGGTGTCGCAAATCCTGACGTAGGCAAATTACATTTTTCTCAACAAGGAAAATATTAGCTTCTTGCTAGATTTCAGATCATGATAGTGGTGTAGTTTCTGCTCCGACTTGTAGAAAAAGACTTCTAATTGCCAAATGGAAATTGCTTTAGTTGTAGAGGAGCGTAATGCTTAAATGATGCAGTGTCGCACAAAACGCCTGGCAGCATATGACGACAGACATTGTGCTTAATAACTACTTAAAGTCGCAAACACAAAGCGCCTTCAAATTTTACATGTACAAGCTAATGTAGCACGCAGTGTTGCGCAAAAATGCCTAAGGGCATATGTGAACAATGTTCTTAGACTAACGCAAGTCACGAAGCGCCTTAAATCTATGAGAAAACGCAGAGTCGCAGACAACGCTTAGCTGAGCAGCAGTTCTGGTCACTCTGTCGGTACCTTCGACAAAGAGCTTGGCTGTTGTTTTGCGATGCCTGGACTCGCAAGAGTACGACGTTTCATCCTTTATCTGGATGTTTTTGATGATAAGAGTGTGATCGTAGCCGTCCGCAATGATTTCGTATCTATCAGACGCTTCAATCTTTTCGTCGCTCCGGTACCAAGTCGCCTCGGCGTCCGGCTGCGTCATTTTGCAGGAGAATGTTGCCTGCGCATCGTTTTCAATCGCATACTGGTCTTCCAGCCCAGGAGCGAAGTCAACTAGTTCTAAGGGGGTAAAGATTAAGTGAAGATTTAGTTTTGTTGGTAAGCAAAGTTCGCCCTCAGCAAAGATTGAACAAGAAGCAAACGTGGGGCACCTATTCAATGCGGATTTGAGCTTCTACACTTGTTCATTACATTGTAAGGCTTTCCTTAAACAATAATGTCATAATTGCAATAGGACTCTAGCAGCAAACGTGTACCTCCGACGATCAGTTTTGCTGTGGTCTTGCGATGTTTCGTCGCACAAGAGTAGGACGTGTCATCTTCTTGCCGAATATCTTTGATGATTAGATGGTGGTCATACCCCTTTACAATGATTTGGTATTTTTCTGAGTTTTCTAACTTCTCATCTTCCCTGTACCAGGTTGTCTCAACATTAGCCTGGTTCAGTTTGCAGGAAAACTTTGCCAGAGGGTCTTTCTCGACTGCAAACTGGTCTTCCAGTCCAGGGCAGAAGTCAATCAAGGCTATAAGTAGAGATTTTTTAATTAGACACAAAAGAAGGAAAGTGCTTGAGGACTAAAAACGAAGTGTGACTTCAGCAAAACAATATCCGTAATATCAACAAAATGTTCAGTCCAGCCAATAAATAAATGTCAGCAAATCGATTTTTGAAGACTTGGACACATATTTCGCCATTTGGAGCCAACAATTTCATGTCAATATTTTACAGATCATGTCAGAACGGAAACACATGACTTAGCAGCAAGCAGCGTCGCTTTTATAGGAGAAATCAATTTTATATTTACAGAAGAACATTTTACATCGTCTACAGGAATGAAATAGCACAGTTGTAAACCGCGCAAGCAGCCAAAATGTTTACATTTGTTCACTATTCGCAGGCTATAAAATGCTGCCTAACGCCCTTAACATTTTACAAGTAAAAAAATGCTATATGTTGCGTTAAAATGCCTAGCAGCAAAAGTGGACTTATAAGCTAAACGCCTAGCAGCAAAGGTGGACTTTATAAGCTAAACGCCTAGCAGCAAAGGTGGACTTATAAGCTAAACGCCTAGCAGCACATGTAAAAATGACTTATAGCACCTAACATCGCAAATAAAGCGCATCTACAAGTAATCGTATAAGCTAAGGCATATAGTCGCGCCAGAGAATACGCTTAGTGGCAAACATGGACAGACATAGCAGTCGCTCTGTCGGTACCTTCCACAAAGAGTTTTGCTGTAGTTTTGCGATGCTTGGACGCGCAAGAATAGGATGTTTCGTCTCTTAGATGGATATCTTTGATGATAAGAGTGTGATCGTAGCCATCTGCAATGATTTCGTATTTCTCAGAGTTTTCAATCTTTTCGTCGCTCCTGTACCAGGTCGCCTCAGCATCAGGCTGCGTCATTTTGCAGGAGAACTGCGCCTGCGCGTCTTGTTCTACAGCATACTGGTCTTCCAAACCAGGACAGAAGTCAACTAGTTCTATGGGCAAAGATCAAGTTTCAATTTAGTAACTTAAAGATAAAGTTAACAAAATTCGTCCTCAGCAAAGAATAAGCAAGAAGTTACGCCTATTTGCATACTGAGTCTCATAGTGTTGTCAAGCGATCAAAAGTTGGATAAATATTCAACGGAATACAGATCACATTTGAGCTTTTTGCAGTTTGTCTTTACATCGAGAGGCTTTGCTTAATATTCAAAGAACACTAATAGCAAACATGTACATCCTAGTCATAATTTTTGTACCTCCGACGATCAGTTTTGCTGTAGTCTTGCGATGTTGCGTCGCGCAAGAGTAGGATGTGTCATCTTCTTGCCGAATATCTTTGATGATTAGATGGTGGTCATACCCTTTTACTATGATTTGGTATTTTTCAGAGTTTTCTAACTTCTCGTCTTCCTTGTACCAAGTCGTCTCAACATTAGGCTGGTTCAGTTTGCAGGAAAACTTTGCCAGAGGGTCTTTCTCGACCGCAAACTGGTCTTCCAGTCCAGGGCAGAAGTCAATCAGAGCTATAAGTAGAGATCATTAAATTAGACACTGGTAAAACAAGAGGCCAAAGAGCTCAAACCAAAGTGTGACTTCAGCAAAGCATGGATACATGCATGTTTCGTAATATCTATATAATGGCCCTGTTTTCCAATTGGACAAAGTATGATTTCTGCCAAATTAAAAACGATATATTATTTACTTTTGTGTTCATACTACAATAGATCTAGATTCGCAGACTATCAAATGCTGCCTAGCTGCCCCTATGCCTAGCAGCACAATTGAAATTACAATATTCTATGTCGCACTAAATGCCTAGCAGCACATGTGGAATTACAATGTTCTATGTCGCGCTAGATGCCTAGCAGCACAAGTTGTCTCATAATGTTCTATGTCGCGCTGAATGCCTAGCAACATAAGTGAGCTCATAATGTTGCATTTTGCTAAATTCCAGGAAGCGCCTTTAAATCGCATAAGTTAAGGTAAAGCGTCGCGCGAGAGAAAACGCTTAGCGGCAAACATGGACAGACATTGCGGTCGTCTTGTCGGTACCTTCCACGAATAAGTTCGCCGTAGTTTTGCGATGCTTGGACGCGCAAGAGTAGCTTGTTTCATCTCTTAGCCGGATATCTTTGATGATAAGAGTGTGATCACAGCCGTCTGCAATGATTTCGTATTTTTCTGAATTCTGTATCTTCTGGTCGCTTCTGTACCAAGTCGCCTCAGCATCAGGCTGCGTCATTTTGCAGGAGAACTGCGCCTGCGCGTCTTGTTCTACAGCATACTGGTCTTCCAGCCCAGGACAGAAGTCAACTAGTTCTATATGGGTAAAGATCAAGTTTTGATTTAATCTCGTAGACATCCTTATGATGAATGCAAGAAGTTTTGCAATTTGCATACAGAGAGTGTAAAGTGAGCTTACGTTGGAAATCTATTCAATGGAATACGGATTTTATTTCTTAAAGAAAAAATGGCATTGCACTAAGACCCAAGTAGCAAATGTGTAGTACTACATTCTAGTTGATTTTTTTGTACCTCCGACGATCAGTTTTGCTGTGGTCTTGCGATGTTGCGTCGCGCAAGAGTAGGACGTGTCATCTTCTTGCCGAATATCTTTGATGATTAGATGGTGGTCATACCCTTTTACAATGATTTGGTATTTGTCAGAGTTTTCTAATTTCTTGTCTTCCCTGTACCAGGTTGTCTCAACATTGGGCTGGTTCAGTTTGCAGGAAAACTGCGCCTGGGGGTCTTTCTCGACCGCAAACTGGTCTTCCAGTCCAGGGCAGAAGTCAATCAAGGCTATAAGCAGAGATTTGGAATTAGACACTCTATAAACAAAAGGACTAGAAACATATTGTGCATTCAGCAATTGATGATTACATACATGTTTTGGGATATCTGCATAATGATACTGTTTTCTAACAAGAAAATATCAAATTCTGGCCGAATGAAATGTTGGCAAATGGAAAAACATAACTTTCAGCACGAAGCAGGATCGCTCTTAAAGTTTACAGAAAAACAACATCTACAACTTATAATGGACAGAAATTGCAAATCGCGCAAGCAGACATTGTTTATTAGCTACATACATCTAGCTTTGCTATGAAACGCGCCGCCTTAAGTATGCAATGATTAAATAACGCAATGCCGCGCTGCAAGGCCCTGTCAAACATAGCCAAATAATGGTTGGGACTAGGTCAGTAGTGGTCAGGGCATGTTTGATGATCAAATTTGAATCAAATTTAACTAAATTTTGGATCAATTCAAATTGAAAGGCAGTTGGGGCCTAAATCTGGTCAGACTGCTGCCATACTTCAGCCAAACGTACAATGTACTTGGATGGTGGTTGGGGGAATGTTCCGAATGTGTGACAGGGGCTTTACAAATGTACGTTCTATGTATACACAATTACCAAACACCACGAAGCGCCATGAAACGGTACAAGCTAAGGTAAAGCGCTGTATCAGCTACGCCTGGCGGTGAACAAGGACAGACATTGCGGCCACTTTGTCGGTACCTTCCACGAACAGATTGGCCGTAGTTTTGCGATGCTTGGACGCGCAAGAGTAGCTCGTTTCGTCTCTTAGTCGGATAGTCTTTGATGATAAGAGTGTGATCATAGCCGTCTGCAATGATTTCGTATTTTGGGGAGTTCGCAATTTTCTGGTCGCTCCTGTACCAGGTCGCCTCAGCATCAGGCTGCGTCATTTTGCAGGAGAACTGCGCCTGCGCGTCTTGTTCTACAGCGTACTGGTCTTCCAGCCCAGGACAGAAGTCAACTAGTTCTAAGGGTAAAGATCAAGGATTTAGATTTGTTGGACATTCTTGCAATAAATGAAATTTGCCCTAGCTCAGCAAAGAATGAACAAGAAGTTATGATTATATATTCACATTCAAAGAGTGAGAAGCGAGCTAATGTCGGACATCTTTTCAATGATATACGGATTATATTCATTCTTTTTTACCAAGTAGAGAAAAAAACTGCATTGTGCTAAGACCATTGTACTAAAGAAGTACATTCTAGTCACGAGTTTTGTACCTCCAACGATCAGTTTTGCTGTGGTCTTGCGATGTTCGGTCGCACAAGAGTAGGACGTGTCATCTTCTTGCCGAATATCTTTGATGATTAGATGGTGATCGTAACCTTTTACTATGATTTGGTACTTTTCTGAGTTTTCTAACTTCTCATCTTCCCTGTACCATGTTGTCTCAACATTGGGCTTGTTCAGTTTGCAGGAAAATTGCGCCTTTGGGTCTTTCTCGACCGCAAACTGGTCTTCCAGTCCAGGACAGAAGTCAATCAGAGCTAAAAGTATAGATGTTTGCATTAGACACTCCAAAAGAACTAGATGACTAAATACGACGTGTACTTTCAGCAAAGCATGGGTCCAGTACATGCATGTTTTGATATCTGCATAATGATACTCGTCTACTTTCTAACTAGAAATTGTCAAACTGTTGGCAAATGGTAAATAATTCAGCATGAAGCAGGATCGTTCTTTACAGAACAATATCTACAACAGACTAAAATTGCAAATCCCGCAAGCAGACACTGTTTACCTTCATATATCTAGCTTTGCTGACTATGAAACGCGCCACCTAAGTTTGCAATTAAAAAAGACTAAGTCGCGCTGAACGTCTATAGCAGAACGTTGTGGTCTTATCGAGCCCCTGTCACACATAGCCAAATATGGGCGTGTTCAATGATCAAATTTGACTCAAATTTAACTCAAATTGCTTCGAATCATATAGAAATATGAATGTGGCCTACATCTGCCATCTGGCCAAGTTTGTTTGGTTGGTGGACGGGTAAGGCTTTGAATGTGTGACAGGGGCTTTTCGCTCTATAAACGACTTATTAACTTACGCCACGAAGCGCGCTGTAACAATACAAGCTAAGGTAAAGCCCTATATCAGCTACGCCTAGCGACAAAACATGGACAGACATGGACGGTCATTTTGTCGGTACCTTCGACGAACAGATTTGCCGTAGTTTTGCGATGCTTGGACTCGCAAGAGAAGGAAGTTTCGTCTTTTAGCCGGATATCTTTGATGATAAGGGAATGATCGTAGCCATCCGCGAAGATTTCGTATTTTTCCGAGTTCTGTATTTTCTGGTCGCTCCTGTACCAGGTGGCTTGGGCGTCCGGCTGCGTCATTTTGCAGAAGAACTGCGCCTGCGCGTCATACTCTATCGCATACTGGTCTTCCAGCCCAGGACAGAAGTCGATTAGTTCTAGGGATGAGAATTAAGGATTTAGATTCGTTCACATTCTTAAGACAAAGTTTGCCCTCAGCAAAGAATCAACAAGAAGTGCCAAAAAACAGTTACTCAAGCAACTGGACATGATTTTGAAATGCCTATTGGCATACGGATTGTGTACTCAAGCAAGCTAACGTTTGACAAATATTCATATACGGGATTATATTTTGAGCTTTTTTTTCTCATCACATCGTTAGACTTTTTTACTTCCAGAAAAAAATTGCATGGCGTTAAGACCATCATAGCAAACATGTGCAGCCTATTCGCAATTTTGTACCTCCAACGATAAGTTTTGCTGTGGTCTTGCGATGCTTGTTCGCGCAAGAGTAGGACGTGTCATCTTCTTGTCGAATATTTCTGATGATTAGATGGTGGTCAAACCCCTTTGCAATGATTTGGTATTTTTCTGAGTTTTCTAATATCTCGTCTTCCCTGTACCACGTTGCCTTTACGTTAGGCTGGTCCATTTTGCAGGAAAACTGCGCTTGCGGATCATACTCAACCGCGAACTGGTCTTCCAGTCCAGGCCAGAAGTCTATCAGAGCTATAAAACAGGTTGGAGTTAGACACTCATGAACCTAGATGACTAGAAAATGCGCAAAATGGAATACATAATTTAGCATGAAGCAGGATTGTTCTTCAGAGAAGAACAAGGACTACAACAATGGACTGAAACTGCAATACGCGCAAGCAGGTGATAGAATGTCCTTGAGCAGACACTACCTTTACCAGTGATCATAATATATACAAATTAAAGATTCTCTTACTACCAAACGCGCCGCCTAGCGTTCCTTAAGTTTGCAGTTAAAAATGCTATATCGCACTAAACGCCTAGCAGCACACTTAACAGTTGACTTAAAATGAACTATACTAACTTACTTCACGAAGCGCATCTAAACCGTACAGACTAAAACGCTGCGCCAGAGAATACGCAAAGCAGCAAGCATGGACAGACATTTCTTCAATACCTTCAACGAAGAGTCTCGCAGTAGTTTTTCGGTGCTTGGTCGCGCAAGAGTAGGAACTTTCATCCTTTATCTGGATATCTTTGATGATAAGAGTGTGGTCGAATCCGTCCACGAGGATTTCGTATTTTTCCGAGTTCTCAATTTTCTGGTCGCTCCTGTACCAAGTCACTTCCGCATTGGGATGAGTTGCTTTGCAGGAGAACTGCGCCTGCGCGTCTTGTTCTACTGCATACTGGTCTTCCAGGCCAGGAAAGAAGTCGACAAAAGCTAGTAGATAGTAGAGGTAGATATTTACATATTAGACATATCTACGAGAAACACTAGGATAAAAGGACTTAAGCAAATAATGCATATAATTCGCGCAATATGAATTAAGATAGGTTTAAGCTTAATGCCAAATTCAATACGGAAGCGAATTACTGACGCCGAACGATAACTTTTTAACCTATGGAGAAATTCGCACGCAAACCTTCGCAGAAACCTGAGCTGAAAATAAATATATCCAAACATGTCAGAATGTCTTATGAACTAAGCAAGAAAGACAAGACATGCAAGGAAAAGATGGCTGATCTTGCCACTAATTTTGAAAGCCAAGTCAATTGTTCTGTAGTATTCAAGCCAGCCTGTTCAGCCAATTTAACAGCAGAATAGAACAGAAAGACCTTAGTCTAGACTTTCTATAGCTCCAGCCCCTAAAGCCATACTTCCTAGGACTTTTCAGTGCGTGTTGCATTGTCAAGAAAGATGACTGCGCAAAGCGATTGAATCGGTAATACATGTAACTTGTTCCAGAAATAAGAGAGCTGCCTTAAGGAAAAGCAAGAGATGCTTAATATCTTTACCTAGCGACTCATTATAGGCAATCAAAAGCTAAGTCTCCATTTCTCCTACATGTATTCTATTGTGTCAAGGAAAGCAGAAAAAAAGTGTTGCAGCAAATAAGCCAATTCAAGGTTTAAACTGCTCAATGTCAAAGGGGAACATGCCCAGTTTGAACTGTGAACCAACTTATGATAGCGCTACTATTGCTATCTGAGAAGCGCAAGAAGAATCGTCAGAACACCCTCGCTCTGTACCTTCAGCGAACAGTATTGAACTGTTCTTGCCTTGAGGCAAAGCAAGAGATGCTCCATACGACTCATGACAGTTGCTCAAAAGCCAGGTCTTCATTTTTCACTAGTCTAATTAAGCATAGAAACGTGCTGTAGCAAGTAATCTAGCGCTAGTGCCTCTAAGCAGTGCAGTTAGAAGCGTCAGAACACGCTGATGTCCTGTACCTTCGACGAACAGGTTCGCCTCGGTTTTGTCGGCGTTGGTGGCGCAGCTGTACTTGGTCTGGTCGGCGGTTTTGATGTCGCGGATGAGGAGCTTGCGGCGCGCGCCCTCGGCCACGAAGGAGTACTTCTCGCCCTCAGAAAGCGCCTCGGACTCGCGGTACCAGGTGACCTCGGCCTCGGGGTCCGAGATGGCGCACATGAAGCTCGCTTCCTCATCGCCTTCGATCGCGTACTGGTCCTCAAGGCCGAGGATGAAGGTGACTGGGACTAGAATACAAGGGTAAGGGTACCATTTAAGTCTCACGAACATGCAAATGAGGGCGCTTCAGAGCCAGACTGAGGATGTAGGTGACAGGGACTAGAATACAAGCCTTAGTGCTTAACATAAGTCTACAAAGAGGAGGGGGGGGGCACTATCATCTATGATAAGCAATACATAGAAAATGTAGTAGCTGTGGAAGAATAGGGGTTCTTCTCTGCCCTCCAGATCCAGAGAGAGAATGAAGTGACAGGGACTAGAATTAGTGCTTAACGTAAGGTGGTTGTCAAGTCTACAAGGGGGAGGGGGCATTAGCATCTATAATGTAGCTGTGGAAGAATAGGGGTTCTCCTCATAAAGGTGCTTCAGAGCCAGAGAGAGGATGAAGTGACTGGGACTAGAATTAGTGCTTAACGTAAGGAGGGTGTCAAGTCTACAAGGGGGAGGGGGCATTAGCATCTATAATGTAGCTGTGGAAGGATAGGTTTTCTCCTCATAAGGGTGCTTCAGAGCCAGCCAGAGAGAGGATGAAGGTGACTCTAGATTACAAGTGCTTAGTGTAAGGAGGGTGTATGAAGGGGAGGGGGACTTATTTCTATCAAACTATAATACACAGTAGCTGTGGAAGAATAAGGGTTCTTCTCATTGGGCGCTTGAGAAGTTTTATCACAATTTGCTTTTGATACCATTTTTTGTTTGTGTAGTGTTGTGTAGTGTTGTTACCTGGAGTTTGTTCCATGTCCCGTGGCGCATCGTGGCGCCTCCCGTCAGAGACGCAAAACGCCACGATGCGTTACGACACAAGGAACAAACTTCCGTTTCTCCATTATTTACTAACTGGACAGCTGTTAAGAACTGAGTGTTATGTAAGGAATTTCTGATTACCGTAAGTAACTGCGTGGCGCAGATTACACTTGTCTAATAAGTATTGCGGGCGTTAAAGCAAGTAGGGTAAATTCGTATGTAGTGAAGTCGCAGAAGCACCATTGGTTGTTTACAAATCGGCACGAGACACATCATGACTTACCTTTACGTGCCGTTTGAAAACCATCAATCGCGCAGAAAGCAAAAAGCCAAGCACAGAAAATGGTATCCCACTTCCACCCCGGGTGGCCAGTGAAGAATACCACAATTATGTCACACACACAGACAGACAGACAGAAAAGCGACAAACAGAAATTAGCAGAAGTTGGTACGACTAAGTATGAGTGCGTAGTTAAGCGTTTGTCCTACCTGGTTCCTTGTCAAGCTGGTCACCTGTTGGAGCAATGAGAGTTAAGCACGAGTTAGGAAGCGTCAAACAGCCATGTTAAAGCAGTAAGTTACATCTAGGTTTTGTACACATTTACAAAATGTAAGTCCCTGTCACATATATTGTACAATGCACGTACGATGATTTTTTTCCGGGACAGTATGTCATTGGTTCCAGATGAAATGGTGCAATAGTCTATGTTTAAAAACT
>NW_017803865.1:2617611-2619125 GCF_001625305.1 Branchiostoma belcheri | reverse complement strand
AACAGTTACGTATTAGCACACATTATAACAACTTACCGTCAGCCTCTTTTGGGGTGCAAGACAATCACAGAGTAACACACACATTAACAATGTATAGCTCTTAGACTAGTACTATAAGGCACTATGAGTGGTTACAGTTAGTACCTTTTTCTCTATCATCGGTCACTTTCATACAAATATATTAATTATTGTAATGGTTACTCAAGAAAGAGTATCTACAAAGTCTCACACTTCCATTAAGTATAAACATGTAGTGTTGCACATGTAGGTATGATAGACAGATGTACGTGAATGTGAATTCTGATACCAACGTTTTCAACAACAAGGAACAGACATAATACACAACACAGCACCATATTGATAAAACATCCTTCTTTCTTCTACATGAGCAAGACCCCATATACTGTCATTTGTTTAGTGGTGTAGATTTCTGAGTGTTTGTTTCTTCATGTTCGCCATGTGGTTCATCTGTAAACACATTTGGTTCAGGACTGTTAAAACTAGATTCGCAAGAAGACAGCACCGCACGAGGAAGGGGTAAGATTGGGGGGAGCGGACAACACCTGACGTCATGCTGGGACGTGACAAGAACATGACATCATCTGGTGTCACGCAGGGGCACAAAAAGGACCTGATGTCATGACGATGGCCTGACGTAACCTGACATCAGGCAGGGATATGACACGAAAATACGTCATTCGACTTCAGCAGGGACACAAGGGCACGACCGCACGACAAGGACCGGACGTTCCAGCAAGGACATGACGTAATCTGACGTCACACAGGGACACGAAAAGAACCTGACGTCACAAGAAGGCCCGACGTATTCTGACGTCACGCAGGAACATGACAAGGAATTGACGTCATCTGACACTTTGCAGGGACACAAAAAGGACCTGACGCTCCAACAAGGACAAGACGTAATCTGACGTCACACAGGGACCCGACATCACGGTACACCTGAGTTCTACCTGGGGTCGGGGGCTTCTCCTGCGGCTCAGGGCTCGGAGTTCGCGACAGAGAGATGGACTTCAGCTCAGGCAGTTCAAACCGGTGGGGGGAAATGGGGCGAACTGTGGAGCGTGGAGGAAACCATCAGAAATCACAGACCAGAGGGAGACAATGAAATGGGAAGAAGAAAAGCAAAGAAACTCATACCTTAAACTTTTGGCTTGGCATTGTTAAAGAAAAGTTGTAAAGCGATGACAATGATGCTATCTATTGTAACTGCATGCAGTAGTAGCATTAGAAAAGCGATAAAAATCAGTACTAAGGGTCAGTAAAAAGAAAATAAACAAAAATAAGCTGATCCTTAAAAGTTAAGCTCTACATTGTAAGACGTTAATGCCCATGCAGTGAGTCTTAAACAGGATTGAATCATGAGTTTCCATCTTGAACCTTCTGCAGACTTCTTGGGAATAGGTGTGAGGCTCCTTATGGCAGTTTGGACGTCTGGAAGAAGTTGTGAGTACAAACAGCAGCAGGTTAAGGCATGTGTAAGTCAGTGTGTAGTT
>NW_017803865.1:2607199-2617591 GCF_001625305.1 Branchiostoma belcheri | reverse complement strand
CAAGAAGAATCGTCAGAACACCCTCGCCCTGTACCTTCAGCGAACAGTATTGAACTGTTCTTGCCTTGAGGCAAAGCAAGAGATGCTCCATACGACTCATGACAGTTGCTCAAAAGCCAGGTCTTCATTTTTCCTAATCTAATTAAGCATAGAAACGTGCTGTAGCAAGTAATCTAGCGCTAGTGCCTCTAAGCAGCGCAGTTAGAAGCGTCAGAACACGCTGATGTCCTGTACCTTCGACGAACAGGTTCGCCTCGGTTTTGTCGGCGTTGGTGGCGCAGCTGTACTTGGTCTGGTCGGCCGTTTTGATGTCGCGGATGAGGAGCTTGCGGCGCGCGCCCTCGGCCACGAAGGAGTACTTCTCGCCCTCGGAAAGCGCCTCGGACTCACGGTACCAGGTGACCTCGGCCTCGGGGTCCGAGATGGCGCACATGAAGCTCGCTTCCTCATCGCCTTCGATCGCGTACTGGTCCTCAAGGCCGAGGATGAAGGTGACTGGGACTAGAATACAAGGGTAAGGGTACCATTTAAGTCTCACGAACATGCAAATGAGGGCGCTTCAGAGCCAGACCGAGGATGTAGGTGACAGGGACTAGAATATAAGTGCTTAACGTAAGTCTACAAAGAGGAGGGGGGGGGGCACTATCATCTATGATAAGCAATACATAGAAAATGTAGTAGCTGTGGAAGAATAGGGGTTCTTCTCTGCCCTCCAGATCCAGAGAGAGAATGAAGTGACAGGGACTAGAATTAGTGCTTAACGTAAGGTGGTTGTCAAGTCTACAAGGGGGAGGGGGCATTAGCATCTATAATGTAGCTGTGGAAGGATAGGTTTTCTCCTCATAAGTGTGCTTCAGAGCCAGCCAGAGAGAGGATGAAGGTGACTCTAGATTACAAGTGCTTAGCGTAAGGAGGGTGTATGAAGGGGAGGGGGACTTATTTCTGAAACTATAATACACAGTAGCTGTGGAAGAATAAGGGTTCTTCTCATTGGGCGCTTGAGAAGTTTTATCACAATTTGCTTTTGATACCATTTTTTGTTTGTGTAGTGTTGTGTAGTGTTGTTACCTGGAGTTTGTTCCATGTCCCGTGGCGCATCGTGGCGCCTCCCGTTCTGAGACACAAAACGCCACGATGCGTTATGACACAAGGAACAAACTTCCGTTTCTCCATTACATTTGTATTTACTAACTGGACAGCTGTTAAGAACTGAGTGTTATGTAAGGAATTTCTGATTACCGTAAGTAACTGTATGCTGCGTGGCGCAGATTACACTAATAAGTATTGCGGGCGTTAAAGCAAGTAGGGTAAATTTGTATGTAGTGAAGTCGCAGTAGCACCATTGGTTGTTTACAAATCGGCACGAGACACATCATGACTTACCTTTTTCGTGCCGTTTGAAAACCATCAATCGCGCAGAAAGCAAAAAGCCAAGCACAGAAAATGGTATCCCACTTCCACCCCGGGTGGCCAGTGGAGAATACCACAATTATGTCACACACACAGACAGACAGAAAGAAAAGCGACAAACAGAAATTAGCAGAAGTTGGTATGACTAGGTGTGAGTGTGCGTAGTTAAGCGTTCTTCCTACCTGGTTCCTTGTCTAGCTGGTCACCTGTTGGAGCAATGAGAGTTAAGCACGAGTTAGGAAGCGTCAAACAGCCATGTTAAAGCAGTAAGTTAAAACTAGGCCATATAGATATTTACAAAATGTAAGTCCCTGTCACATATATTGTACAATGCACGTACAATGATTTTTTTCCGGGACAGTATGTCATTGGTTCCAGATGAAATGGGTGCAATAGTTCTATGTTTAAAAACTATTGCACCTTTTTCTTCTCAAATCTACAAAATACTGAGATATGGTAGCGGAAAACTATCCACCATATGTGCATCGTAAGATACATGTGGCTGGGGCATTAATGGCAAAGATTATAATTACAGTACTAGTTATGACATAAATAAGCCATGATAGCCTTTTGTTATGCTTTACCGGTATTAGATAAGCCTTTTTTGCTAGTAAAGCAGTAAGGCAGTACAAACAGTAGCGGAAATATGTAAGTAAAGACGTATGTTTATAGCAGTACAAAACAGCGTAAAGTAGCATAAACATGTAAGTAAAGTATGCTTAAAGCAGTACAAAACAGCGTAAAGTAGTGGACACGTGTAAGTAAAGTGCTACTTAGTAACGGTGTATATTGGGTCTGAGATCATCACTATTGTACTGGTGACATGTTTGAAATCACGTTTTGAGCGCCCATTTGAGAAGTACCCCTACCTTGGATGGCATAGTCTTGGCTGAGATCCTCTTGGGTAACCTCTGTAATAAGAGGAGAGAACACCTAGGTTATCACCGGGCTAGCTCGCAAAACGGCAGCCCCAAACGTCCGTGCAATACCTTACCTGTTCACCAGAAGTCGCAGGGAGGAGGGAAAACATAATAAAAACAGTTGCACGGTTTCCAATGAGGTATATTGATGGTAAGAATCTGTATACAATTTTGATGTCTCTCCGGATTTTGACATATCCATCTGAAATATGTAGGTGGGGGAAAACAAATCAATTTGGAACTACAAAATAGAGAAGTCTGCACAGTCAACTTGAGAGAACAAACTACGCGCAATTGAGACGTTTCACCCCATTGACACTACATATCTGAGATGGATACACCAAGATCATTGAGAAACTACGTTCTACAAATTGGTCAAAAATTTCAAAAGGATAGAATCAGGCTACCCCATGGAAACAGTAGCAAATGACAGACATGACAATGTAATGTAGACGTTCGGTGGTGGCCTTTGTTATTGTTACACAGTTAATAGGAGCGTACAAGTAAAGGTACTAGTAGTGGGAAAGCTGCAACAGCATAGAAAGTAGTGGGACAACAACAGCATAGAAAGTAGTACTAAGGACAGCAACAGCATAGAAAGTAGTACTAACAACAGTTACATAGAAAGTAGCACTAAGGACAGCTACAGCATTGAAAGTATTAGGACAATACCATAGTTAGAAAGGAAAGCTGTCTTTAGAATATAAGTAGTGCTTAGCAAGAAATGTCAATGTTAAAGCTTAAAATCTCCATTTTGTAACGTTAGAGGTAATCAACAGTGAGAATACCTGGCTTGGCTAGTATGGACATTGCCATCAAGTCCATTGGATTCATATCTGCCGGGAAAGCTGGAAGTGTAACAGCACAAGTAGCGAGGACATGTTAGACAGGAGACAGCACAGCACATTACAGGACTCAGAAGCAGTAAGAGAACACCACACAAAGCAGCACAGCAGGAATATATAAGGATGCAGTGAGAGGTTTAAAACAGCGTTGAAAGTGGCAGAGAACAGTGCTACAGCCTGGATGCCAGACAGTTTTCAGGGTCTACACAGGCCAGCTTCTCAGCTCCAGGGCTAATACAACCCTGAGTTAGACCCTGAGAAACCCTTGCACTCTGGCTAACTCTGGGTACGAACATAATTTATGTTTCTTCCCCAGAAGTATATAGTAGCTGGTGTTCCGCCGAAGGATGGTTATACCGGCTATACAGATACAGATGCAGATATAGCCAAATGGTATCACCTAGTGTGTTATGGGTCTGGCATCCAGGCTAGTAATGTTAAAAGCGGCCAGGAAGGCGCGGGTTACCTCCGGCGGCCTGTAGAAGGCCGAGTTGTTCCTGGGACAGTGCAGCTGGGTTAGAGCCACGGGCTACACGAGGAGGCAACAGATTAGACCGGATTACAACAGATTAAGACAGGTTCAGGACTGGTAAAATGATTGGCAAGAAACGGAGAGCAGAGATACACGCAGCATCAGTTCTTGCCATGGTCAGTTTTCCTTGCCATTATTGCATTAGATCAGAAAGTCTGTGTTAGACCTAGTCTGTATCTCACTGCAAGTACCTGACCAGTGAGGGGACTGCTAGAAGCGTGATTTAGTCAGGCTATGTTAGGCCGTTATGCTTGGACTGTAAGAAGAACTGACGATGGCTAGAAACCGATGGCAAAGATATTTGGAAACAGCAACAAATTTACAAGAGAGAAGAAACAGCAGAGTGCAGAGTTAGTGAGCTGTCGCTACCTGACTTCACACCATTGGCGAGAGCTTCAAGATCGGCCTGGCTTAAGCCAGCAGGAAGAGCTGTAAGTGGGAAGTGAGTACGTCAACTGACAGAACAGGGAATAGACATGATCAAACAGAAAAAAAGGAAACCCGGCAAGTAAAAATGGAGACCGAAAAAATCTTGTATCAAACCTCCTGCATCTCGGAGAGCAGTGAGTTCTTCAATTGTCATAGCACCGCGTCCTAGTGGGAGGGCAACATACATTTCAGTGTTTGTTCTTCAAACTAGATGCTCTCTTTGTAATTTTAGGAGTAAATCCGAAATTTTGGGTCTACAGCGTAGGAGAGAGTTTATACCTGCAGCCATAAACTCAGCAGCCAGCTGTGTTGGTGAGAGTCCGGCAAGGTTTGGATCTGGACAGACGGTTGAATTTCAAGTCAGTGGAAACGTCTTTTTTATTTCAAAAGACAAAATAGTATGCAAAGTTTCCTGATATCCAGATTGCATGGACAAAGCACGAAGTTGCTTC
The DNA here is from genome assembly GCF_001625305.1 of Branchiostoma belcheri. Lineage (NCBI taxonomy): Eukaryota > Metazoa > Chordata > Leptocardii > Amphioxiformes > Branchiostomatidae > Branchiostoma > Branchiostoma belcheri. Next base: position 2,613,003 of record NW_017803865.1, on the reverse strand, counting down.
AGGGTTTGTTAGCTTGAATTGATTACCTTGTGACGTTAAGAGTCCCGCAATCCTCTGTTCAGAAGTTGAGCCTACAGTTTCAGAATACAAGCCGATGGTCAGGGCTCACTCATGGCAAAATAATCCCTCCAACGAAAGGGCAAAAAATCTCTTACCAAATTCCCAAAAAATTTTCGCGGAATAATTTTGAGCCTCAATAGACTAAAATCCATAGCTACCTTTGAGAGCTTCTACAGCCTTCCGCATGTCAGGTGTAAGGCGTTTTGCAGCTGAAGATGAGCGAAGTGAGCGGATTTGTTGGTTATTAGTGGGACATATTACAGTACAAAAGAGTACAGATACATTCATGACTACTTACAGAACAATTAACACAGCCACAAAATCACATTAAAGATTAGAAAAGCAGCAGAAGGAAGATTACAGTTAGGCATTTGCTACTACCTTGCTCTGCTGTTAAGGCTCCTGCAGCGTCGGTGAAAGGAGTGTGAAGAAGACAGAAGATACAGAGTTAGCAGTAACTACTGGAAGCAGTGTGTTTGCAACACATTAAGCAAGAAGTGGACAGGATTTACAAGATACAGAGTTAGCAGTAACTACTGGAAGCAGTGTGTTTGCAACAGCGCGCAGGAAGTGTTTTGTGGACAGGATTTACAAGTACAAAGGACAGTGGTATTACAGGTTTTAGTGTAACAGTGTGTGATGGAGAATAAGCCACCGTTCGTCTGTATCTATCTATACATAATCACAGGGACATGTTTCTGCACACCCGGCTCCTCTAGCCACCCTACCTTTGACGATGAGGTTGGCAGTTGTCTCCCAGTCTCCAGACTTGGCCATGTAGCTGGTCTCGTCCTCGGGAAGGCAGCCCTTGATCTTCAGGATGCGCCGGCGACCCTCCACACTGATGTCGTATTTCTCACTCTGCATGACCTGCGGGTGGGCGCTAGTCAGATTAGGTCGTCTGAGATCGTCTTAGATCGTTAGAGAAGTCTTAGAGCATCAGAGAACTCTTAGATCATTTTAGGTCATCTTAGATTGTCTGAGACCATCTGAAATCGTCTTAAACCGTCTGAGATCGTCTGACATTGTCTTAAACCGTCTGAGATTGTCTTATATAAACCGTCTACCATCGTCTTAAACCATTTAAGATTGTCTGAAACCGTCTGAAAAAGTCTGAAATACTCTTAAACCATCTTGAGATTGTCTCAAACCGTCTGAAAAAGTCTGAAACCATCTGAAAAAGTCTGAAACCGTCTGAAAAAGTCTGAAACCGTCTTAAAAAGTCTGAAACCATCTGAAAAAGTCTAAAAAAAGTCTGAAACCCTCTGGGATCGTCTGAAAATGCAGGACAGTTACCTCCTCGCCATTCTTGAGCCACATGACGTAGGCCTCCTCCTTGGCGACTTCACACTCAAAGGTGGCCTGCTCCAGTTGCCAGACCTCCTGGTCCCGGAGAGGGCCGGAGAACTCAGCTGTGGGAACTAAACACAACACAGGACAACATCAGTGGGGGAAGGGCTCAACAAGAACACTACACGGGACCAAACGTAAGATCCTACACAGTAGGGCAGGGACAGGAAAACATGGGATCCTGTACTGGGGGAACTGCAAAACAAGGGGTGGTCTTGACTGAAAGGAAAGGGTATAATTGAGGGGTTTAATCTAGTCTGGTTGGTGTTATTGTTGGGTCAATACGTATTGATTTGACATGACAGACATACAAGAGACTTTGCAAGAAAATGTCCAGTTTTAATAGCCAGTTGTGATTCCATGTTATACATAGAACACATGGACACAGTGAAGACATACACAAGATTGAGGTTACAATCGTTTGGTATTGAAGCATGCTGTAATGTCGTCATAAAGCACAGTTCGTTGTTCTGTGATTGGCTTGTTTTCAGTCTTTGCCTCATTAAAGTGAAACAAAGTGTTAGTCCTCGTACCAATGGCATTGTAAAGCCGGAAACCGTAAATTATTGACATGAGGACATTGTGTGATTATACAAGAGAAGAGACAGAAATGGGGTGAGTATGATTACAGTTATTACGTCACCTTTGCTCCAGTCGATAGGACGCTGTTGCCAGGCTGGAACTGGTGTTAGCCATGATGGTAGATGGAAGAGAGAAGAGAAGGGTGAAAGGCAAGCGTTAGAAACAATGATCAGAACGTCTTATGTTTAACATGTTCCTACAGAGTCGTATTATTGTTGTTGTTTAATACGTTGATTATAATTGTTTGATTTGTTATTAGCTTCGTTTGTGAATTGTATTGAATGGTTATGAGATGAGTTGTTTTTTCTGACGCTCATTATCATAAGTTAGCATAAGCAATATTCCAAAAAGACGAACCGAATAAACGATTGAAAGCGATCCGATCGTCTTTTCCAATATGTGTTGTTAAAGCTGTGAAGTGTGCTAATCTCCAAGCAGATGCTACGGTGGCAAGCCAAGTGGTGTGCTGTGGGCAGCTAATGGGTGAGTAACTGCTTAGCCAATGGATACTACCTTGCCACCGTAGGATCTGCTTGGAGATTAAGAAGCGTGGGGTTTAGGCTGTTAATACCTTCGAACGGTTCACGGTCCTTCTCGCCGTCAGCGGCTGGAGGAAATGAATAAGCATGATACAGAGTCATGTGTATTAAAGCACATTAGGGGTTGGTGGAAAAACCGGTCCAGTCTGGACGGCAAAAAAACGGTCCAGTCTGTTTGGGGTGCAGACTTGACCGGATTTTCCACCAACCCAGCATGTTACAGAGTCAGGTGGAAGCACATTCAGTGAAGTCCTTGTCACACGTAGCCAACCATGGCCTCCCAACCCTCTCCAGACCATGGTTCAGAGACTTAGTCGTGAGTCGGGCCATATGTGGTTGTGAGTTGGTGGACTTCTAGACTTTAAAAGTCGTCTGCCTGAATTGTCTTAGAGCAAAGTCAATGGTAAGGTTCTGAATGTGTGACAGGGACTTTACAGAGTCGTGAGGAAGCATTAAATAGCATGGAGACTGAACATCGACGTTCTTCCAGCACAGGGGAATACAAGATCTCACTCACTTTGGTAGGTCTGGATTCCCATGTGCTGATAGAACATCATATTGTGAAACACAAAGAGACAAAGAATTACTATGCAAGAAAAGCAGTGAGAAGAAAGCTGTCCATGTCGTGTGGGTAATTAATGGTGGGTTGGGATGGGTTAATTATTGGGGTTATACCTTTTTCTGGAGGTGCTCCGTCCACTTTGGGCACTGGGCAGGTAAAAAGGCAGTGTGGTGAGTTAGGACGATGGTTTGTGAGAGAAAAGGCTGATTTGGCAAAAATGAGATTTAAAGTATGAAGCAAGTGATACTTATTGGCAATGTGAATTATGTGGTTTCAACTACGTGTATGTGTTACATCGTTTAATATGTAAATGGTTGGTGAAAGTTAAGACTACCTAGTGAGTGTGAGTTTGGTGTTATACCTGGAATAGGTTTGAGTTTAACTTCCTCTGGGCCGCCATCCTCCTTTGGAATTAATCCTGCGTTAAGGTGGACAAAATCATTTAGTGGCTACGTTGTGATGATATCTAATGTAGGTTGTTACAGTGTGAATTAGGCTACATGATGTACATGATTCAGTCTGGCTAGTCAATTGTCGAAGGCATTACTATGATTTATGGTTATTTGTCTCAAAATGGCAAGCTGGACAAAGTATTAAACGTTGTTGGGACACACAGTGGTGAAAATGCAAACATAAAATGTTTTAAGTACTATGAAATAAATGATGTGAACATTTAGATGTTATGTATGGTGAGTACAGACAGGGTTAAGTGCATTTTCTGTGTTAGTACCTTTACGGCTGCTAACTGGTACTGCCTTCTGTGTTCCCGCTGGTGGTTCTTTCTTGGGAACTGTCAGACGTGAAAAGTTGGAGTTACGATCCATGATTGTTATATCTGGTACAATATTAGCATGTTACAGACTGGTGAAGTATATCATGTAGTATGAATACGTAGTGAAAAGGTTACTACATATTATTATTATCATCGCATTACGGACTAGTATTTTGTGTAAGGACGAATAAAGAAATATGAAATGGATCTAAGGACGAGTGGTGATGTAAGTTGGTAACACAGAACGTTAACATGAAGGAAATGTAGATTATAGTTATGATGTTGAGTATGGTGTTGAAGTGTTAGTACCTTTCTCCATGGCTGTGGGTCTAGCGACCGCCTCAGTCGGTGATACGGCCTTCTCTGGAACTCCTGTTGGTTCTGTTAGGAAGTATTAAGATGGTAGGTTGACATGTAAGTTATATAATGGTTGGTATTGTTATAGAGAAGTGGCTGCATCTCAGTTTGCTGTGTAAATGATGTGAAAAAGCTGTGGTAGCGAGGCGAAAAGCACAGCAAAGCTTTGAGCTGCACCTTCAACTTTCTAAGTGCTGCGAAAACCTACATGTGTAGAGCCAAGATGTCAGCCACTTCCAGTTAGGTTTGGTTTGGGTTTGGGTGTGTGACAACAAGGAAGTTGGCTAATGTCAGCATGTTCAAGGCAGTTGTACAGTCAGAAACTAAGTGGGAGGAGGTCAGGGATCCATAAGATAGGTGGGGAACACAGAGAGATTTGGAGAGCAAGTCATCAGTCTTTTTGGGAAAACCAGGGTGTTTTGGGAAGGTACCTGGATAGGGGAGTCAGTGTCTGGTTCGGGACACTAAAGATTGGTGGGAACAGAGAGAGATTTGGAGAGAGTTGTCAGTCTTTTGGGGAGACCAGGGTGACTTCGGGAAAGGTACCCGGAGAGAGATTTGGAGAGCAAGTCATCAGTCTTTTAGGGAAAAACTAGAGGGTGTTTTTGGGAAGGTACCAGGATAGGGGTAGGTTCTTCTGTCCAGTGAATTTAGAACTTTTTTTTTACCAGCTTGCCCCTGTTGGCGACGTCTTTCTCTGGCGTCATCCAAGCCACCGAGGAAATCGCCTTCCTCCCCCTTCAACGTTTCTGCCCGTTTCTTCCGTGCATCTTCTAAACTCGAAAGGAAGGAATCTTCCCCGGGTGAAGCAAGCCGCCTGACTCTACCATCATCTTGCCATGAAGCTGATGTCAAAACGGGCGGGTAGCGACACAGATATATATGCACATTAGTCTAGCATAAGCTTAGCTAACATGTCAGAAAGCAAAAGCATGAAAGCATATACTGTACACAATAATGTTAACATCAGAATTGCAACTGGTGGTCACAAAATCTTAGAACAGATAGACAGACAGCCGTCAGTGCCAGCTGTAAAACCACTTGGCTGCATAAGGCTGTTGGCACGTCGGCAAAGCATTAGCAAAATGCTCTGTCTTGTTGTGTATTGGATGTGATCATATTATCGTTACAACAGTTACGTATTAGCACACATTATAACAACTTACCATCAGCCCCTTTTGGGGTGCAAGACAATCACAGAGTAATTAACACACACAGTAACAATGTATAGCTCTAGTACTATAAGGCGCAATGAGTGGTTACAGTTAGTACCTTTTTCTCTACCATCGGTCACTTTCATACAAATATATTAATAATTATTGTAATGGTTACTCAAGAAATAAGGAGTATATACAAAGTCTCACACTTCCATTAAGTATAAACATGTAGTGTTGCACATGTAGGTATGATAGACAGATGTACGTGAATGTGAATTCTGATACCAACGTTTTCAACAACAAGGAACAGACATAATACACAACACAGCACCATATTGATAAAACATCCTTCTTTCATCTACACGAGCAAGACCCCATATACTGTCATTTGTTAGTGGTGTAGATTTCTGAGTGTTTGTTTCTTC
>NW_017803865.1:2581948-2607179 GCF_001625305.1 Branchiostoma belcheri | reverse complement strand
TTAAAGATCTCATGATTTATAAAGTAATCTTGAGATTTTTAAAGCATCTCGAGATGCTATGAAAACAACTTGGAAAGATCTTGAGACCTTTCATTTTCATCTTAAGATTTTCTTTAAAGATCTTGAGATTGTCATGAAAAATCTCAAGATTGTCTCATAAGATCTCAAGATTTCGTCTAAAATATTGAGATCTTTGAAATAAATCCTGAGATTTTTCCATTTTTAACGAAGTGTGAAGACCCCCGCTGGGGGTCATTATGATCCGCTATGTAACAGAGATGTTTTTGACAAAATATTGGATATGTACCTCTAAGCTGTGAACAGCCAGAGAGATTAGTCCAAAGTGCTCTGCTCATTCCAATAATAATCTGCTCGCTGTTTACATTAATCTTGTGAAGTTTCACATCATTTGCTAAGTCTATTCATTAGCTGTGAGAAAAACAAAAGATGACTGGAAGGGGCGGGGACGAGTTTTAGGGACAATCGAGACACAGTCTACAGTATAAACTTTGAAGTTTCCTCTGATTTCGCTAAGTCAAAAGTTAAAATTACAGAAAGCTATAAAGCATTAGAACCTGGTCACAATGACACAAAGACGAAGGAAGGGACGGGGACGTGTTTTAGGTACAGCCGATGAGGGACGGTCTACCTTCGAGGCTGGGCGTGACTCTGATTCTCATTCTGTCCGGGGACGGAGTGAGGGAGCGCGATGCGGCAGGTGACGGAGAGAGAGAGCGGGACGGTGGGGTGGATAGGGCGGGGGACAGGACCTCGTGTCCGTCCTCCGTTACCCTGACAACCCGCGCGGGACGCAGCTCTACTCCAGCGGAGGGAAGATCAACATGGTGTTAAGTTAGTATCAGCATGGAGGATAGAAGGATGAAAAGACAGCTTTGTGGAGTGAAAAATGAAAGGAAGCAAAAATCTGAGAAGCATCACAGCAAAAAATTCTATGATCTTTAAGCATACCTAAAAAGAGTGCATGAAGGTTCTATTTTCAGAAATAGAACCTTTAAGCTTTGAGGTGTGCCTAAAGATCGAATTCCACACAGTGCATGGAGGATAGAGGGAAAGAAAGATTGGTGTGATGAAAGAAAGCAAAAATGTATGAACCTTCAGGGCGAGGGCTGGGACTTCTTGACAAGGACACCGTCACTTTTGCCTCCTTAAAGACTGTGGAAGGGAGTCATGTTAAGTGAGGAAAATGGATGATGTTAAGAAGAAAATATAGCAGGAAGATTATAGAGAAGGCAATAGAGATGATGGAGCTCAAGCATTACCTGTTTGTGCAAATACTGTGAGCTCAGCGATTTCTCTGTCAAGCTCGTCCTCGGATTCTGAATCAGGTTCTTGGACTATGCGAGCATGGAGAGGTAGTTAGTGAGCAAAAGTAATGATAAGAAGGTATAAAATGGGAAAAGGGATGGCGGACAGGAAGAGATGGAAGGAGTAGAAGGAAAAAATGATGAATAAAAGGATGAAAAGAGATGTGTAGGTGTGGAAGCGATGATAGAACTGGGTTAACTTGTACCTTGGATAAACGGGGAGATTTTCCTCTGCACTGGCACTGTTAGAGGGAATATCCAGTTAGCATGTTCTTGTATTAGTTTGACAAATAAGTATAACAATGAGATCTGAGATTCCCGCGAGACTGAAATCTGACGAATGATCCTTCAACTTGAACATAATAATATAAGGAAGCTGAATGACACAATAAGTAGGCCAACAAAGATGGGTAGAAAGCTGCAAGGTGGGTGGGTGTACTTTTAGGAAAAATAAACCATCTTCCAGCTAGTATACTCCTCCAAAGCTATCATTGAGGAGCATATTGCAATCAACACAAAATCTGTTGCAGAGTGTGGACCCTGGACTGTGAGTACCTTGTGGAGATAAATGAGACAACGGCCCTCCTTGCACAGGAGAGCGACGGGGAGTCTGTACAGGTGATTTGGGTTTCCTCAGTACAGGTGAGAGCTCCCTTTGTACAGGTGAGAGGTCTCTTTGCACAGGTGATTTGTCGCCTCCTTTATTTCTACGTGGGATCGGCTTGAGTTTGGGCCACTCCTCGCCTCCTGAGGCTGACCGCAGCAAATGGGGATGAAGCACAATTACTTAAACAGATACAGCAATGGTAGAAATGGCAAAGAAAGCTGGAGGCAATCAGCTTCTGGGTATGAAGGGTAGGGTGTATAGGTGGGAAAGGAAGGAAAACTTTGGACTGTTGGGGAAACAAGGCTACCGAATCTCTGCTGGGAATGTGGTGGTGAGGATGTACATTGGGGTATTTGGTGGCATCCTAAGAATAGAATTGTGGTAAGGGTCTACAAGGGAGTATCAGGGACATCCTAGGAAAGTGTTGGACAGGTTGGGATTCATATGGGAGCATTTGGGACAGCCTAGCAGGGGTGTACATGGGGTATTTGGGACACCGTAGGAAACTGGTGGTAGGGATGTAGATGGGGTATTTGGGACATCCTAGGTAGTGGCAATAGGAACGTAGGTAGACTGGGGAGGGCTTGGGTTGTTCAAAACATCGATGGTTACCAAGTCTGCCCTGTCGTCTCCTCCTTGGTTCCTCCAGGCTGGACAGAAAAGGGTCCGGTTTATCCTCCATGGCTACCCTCCGCTTCCTGAGGGGGTCATCTAAGGACGCTAGGACAGGGGTCTGTCTGGGGCTGGGCACAGGGGAGGGCTTCGGGGGTTTGGGGACGGGCTTCAGGAGGACTGCTAGGGGTTTTACAGTTTTACAGATACAGAAACAACCACAAGCAAAGCAAAGAAAAGAAAAAAAACGTTTATTTTCAAGTGGTAGTTCTTTTACTAAGCAAAAGCGTTATGGGTTTGAAAGAAAAGCTTTAATTCATCAATGGCTTGAGATGAACCCCAAATCTGCACGTTTCGTAACAAACTTATACACTTAAGTGACAGCAAGCCTCTATAGTGAATGTTGACAGTTGGCTTACTTAATACAGAAGCTGGTGTGTAGTATCTTTAAAATCATTGTGTTATGACTAAGAGGTTAGTGCAGTGCGGTTAGTACCTGGAACAGGTGATTTAGTGGGAGGTATGCCTCCTCGCGCAGGTGAGAGTGCAGGTGATTTGGTGTCACGGTTACGCCGGACAGGTTTCAGCCTGGGCCAGTCTATGCCACCTGCGTCTGGTCACGTGGACAGGTGTGCACAGGTGAGAGAAACGTCAGGTAATGGAGGTTTAGTTAAGAAAGCAGCAGCGATAGCGTTTGAAAGTCAGGGTGGTGAAAGAAATGTTTCCAAGAAAAAGGCCGAAAGAACGTGTGGGTTACATAAGTCAAGAGGGGAAGAGTTCTGTAGACGATGCACGGGATATAAACTGAACAAGTAGACAAACGTGAACTGTCAGGAGCCTAGGAACATCAAGTATGCCTACGACTTGTACACTGGGATCATGTGGATAGATTTCCAGGAATTTGGGACACATTTACAGGAAAATTACCAAGATTGTTGAGCCTTCTTTGTCGTGGCTCTTCTAGAGAAGTTAGAAACGGATCCAAGGCTCCTTGGCGCTTCTCCTTTGGTGCTTTAGGTGGTACAGGAGAGGCTGCAGGGCTTTTGGCAGGCCTTGGGATGGGCTTTAGAATGATGGCTATAATAAGAAGACATGCTGTTAAAGCATTTTTCTTCTAATTAATTTCCTACAAGGAAGTCTTGACTGAAGTCAAAACAATGACTGAAGTAGATTTCTTGCTAACATCTAAAGATTCAAGGAAAAGTATGCAATCCTATTCAATCCCTGAGTAGAAAGAACCTTGCAGTTTTGTTTGCAATTGTAAAGTAGATTGTAAAGAGAGCGTGCAGTACTGTGGGACCAAATACTACCTTCCATTTCATGTTTGATGGGCAGCGGCCCTTGACGTTTTGCAGGTTTTGCAGGTAATGCCGCTCTGAGTGCTGCAGTTATACAGAGAGATGTTAAAGCAAAGCAAAGTGGAAAGCAAAGGAGCGTTAATAAGACAGGAAAGCTGCATGAGTAGCAGTATTAGTGATGATAGGATTCTTCTGTTAGTACCTGGTGGACTTGGATGGACATCTGGTGTTCCTGCCATAGGGCTGGTTTGTGTATCAACTACTAAAAATGCAGTAGCAAGTTAGTAAGGCAATAACTAAGCAATAGGTTTAAGACAGAAAGAAAACGGCAATGAGAAAAATCAGTGTGTTCAACAGATTAAACATTGCTGGTGTGAGTGTAGTACTGTTAGTACCTGGTGGGCTCGGAAAAGCATCTGGTGTTCCTGCCATAGGACTGGTTTGTGTCTCAACTGTTAAAAGTGCAGTAGCAAGTTAGTAAGGCATTATAAGATACGTTCAATGAAGACAGAAAGAAAATGAGAGAAATCAGTGTGTTCAGGAGCTGTTAGTACCTTCTGTAAGAGGGGAGGGCGGTTCAGGAAAAAGAGTCCCATCCTCTGAGGGACTGGTCTGACTGAAGCCGTCCGTGGCGACAGTGCGCGGGGATGTTTGTATGGACGCTTCTGCCATTTGAACTGTCTCGAAGTGTATTTCTATATAATGGTAAGATGGGGAGGGGGGTGAACCTGTTACCAAAGTCCTGATGGTCCAGCAAAAATGATAATAAAGGGACTTAAGGGAAATAAGGCAGATGTTGCACGCAGGACTATACGCGGTACCTTCGAAGCGGGTTTCTTCGGAGAAAGTCTCCAGAATGGCCCAGTGAAAGTCATGCTCAGGGAGAGGTTCACTTTCACTTTCCAAGTAGTCTTGGGGAACCCACTGTGCGGAGGCTGGTTGTGAAGAAATGTAGGCAACACGTTCTCCTCATTGACCACCTATACATTATCTAGAAACTAAACTATGCTTGGAAACCATGTGCTGAGTTTGTGTCTGTTCATCATGTCTGTTCATCGTTGCTTGCTGTGTATCAAAATTCTTACACTGTCATTCTGGTGGAATGATACATAAATGAATAGACCTAATTTAATTTACATGATGGGTTATTGTTAGTTTCAATCATCACTCTCACCACTCATTCAGTTTCACACTTCTGTACCAACCTTGGAAATGTTAAATATCAATATGGAAAAGAAAGAGGGAAGGTTGCAGTCATAAGGATTCTTTGTTGAGTTGAAGTTGTTCAGGCATGGTTCTGAATACAATAGAAGATGTTCTGACTGATACCTTCTCCCTTTCATTGTTGTTTGCTTGTTTGTTTGTTTGTTTTGTTAAAGTAGGAATGAGTTTGTCAGTACCTTCAGGTTTAGCTCCCATCTCAGGAACGGAGACTGCCTCGGCAGGAGCGAGGGCTGTTTGAACACATTAGTCAGATTAAGTACAGCAAACCTACCGGACAACTCTCTACACAGCCCAGTAGGTGTTGTAAGTATATCTAGTGGAACACGGTTACTGGTATAAATACAATGTAGTTGTTTGGAATTAGAAGGTATTAAGGACTAAAACTATCCCTATGTTATCATCATAACGTTGGAACATTTTACAGTAGAGTTATAGGTTAGAGTACATTTTGTAATACCAACCATACAGACTACACTTTTTTGTAAGTACATGTACGTCTAGTGATAGTGGAAAACAGCGCTGCTACTGGTATTAAGACAGCGTAGTTGTTTAGTATTAGAAGATATCTGGGATTAACCACTAAAACTATACCCTATGTTATCATCATAACGATGGAACATTTGGCACATCACTAGTACACCAAAGTCCTAAAGTTTCTAGTTTTGTAAGTTGAAGGAGTTGATGAGCTGTTGGTCAGTTCCTTGTAAACCCAATCATACAGTTAGAGGCTTTACGTTAAGTCCAGAGGTTACTCTTTCGAACCCGGTAAGTGTATTGTAGCGCTACATTACCTTTCCATCAATACCATCTTCCAAATACCTATTGCTTATTAAAAAGTATAATAAACAAATTATGTTACATGTCATGTACATACCTGCTTCAAGATCCGCTGGCAGCTCTGCAAGAAGTAAACATGGAAGAGAGAGAGGACGTACATGTATTAGTAAACATTAGTAATAGTTTAATGTTCCCCTCAACATTGAATTGAAGTCTGCTCTTCTGAAAAAGACACCTCTCGTTGCTGTGTCAACTGTCTGTTATATATAAGTGGTATTATCTGCTAATTTTTGTTTGTTTGTGCTTAGTAGTCTAAGAGATATATATCACTTGGTTACATTGTTGATGAATATGCATATTACTTGGTGGCTACACCAAAATTGAGAAACACATTACACGATTTCAATGTCAAAGTAGTAGTAAATTTATACGTTACAGTATGTCAATGATTCTAGAACATTAGGCTAATCAAAATGAATATACTACTAGTTACAAAACGTACATGGCAAGCAATGCGAGAGACAACACAGATTATGAGCTTAAAATAGACATTACAATTAAGACAGTTGTTAGTTTTTGCATATAACAGAATGGCTACTTTTTGTGTTATGGATTGAATGACATTAATACTGCAGATTCAAAGACCAGAATATTTTCAAATCATGACAAGAATGTTCTTCTGTTCAGATTTTCTTGGATAATATTACCTTTTGACCGGAATATATTGTATTGAAAATTAAGTAACTGATTTTTGCATTTTTTCTGGTAAATCTGCACTATTTTCTTGTACGTAAACAAGCGTCGTATGTATACCTCCACGTCGGAGAGCAGCTAGCTCCTCGGGTGAGAGGCCTAGTCACCGGTTAGGAGTAGAGACCAGGCGTGAGACATGGTTAAGACAACAAAGCAAGCCCAGAAAAACTGTCTCTACTCGCGAGGAGAGAGAAAGCTTTCCTACACTTAGCAAAGCACGTAGAGAAAAGAAGAGAAGAGGAAAAAGTGGAAGAAGAAAAGACGAAGTGAACCTAGTAAAGAAGATATTCTGTTGAAGTACATATTATTATTATTGTTGTTGTTGTTGAGATGAGCCAGAGGTGACAAGGATCAGGGTAGAGGGTATTAATTGTAGGAAGAAAAATATGAAAAATGTAAAATTATTGTTTTTATGGTTTCTTAGTGGTTATCTCATGCATCTTCATGTATCATGATTATCAAAAAAATGTCCTTTGGTGTTGTTGATGGTTTTTGCGTGGATGAAATGGAAAGCATGTGATGTTGGTAAGCAAAAGCGCATTGCCATGCAGGATTTAGCAGAATTGCAACATTATACAGCAGACTAGTACTAGTTGTTCGTTTGCAGGTTCTATGTCGTCAAAGCTTATTGTCACTTAAGGCGGACAGCATGGATGTAGCAATATGGCTGGAGGCAAGGGGACAGCGTGGTGACATCATGGAGGCAATTCTGCTGCAAATTTATGATAATAAGCACGTCTGTGACGTCTAAAGCATGATGAAAGCAGATGATGTCATGGAGAACAAATTTACAAATCTTAACAAAAAATGGAGAGAAAATAACGGCGTAAAAATCTCAAATACCTCTAGCAGCGAGAGCTGCCATTTGCTCCGGTGTTAGACCTATGTGGGGGTTGGTGGTAAAGCAATTCGTCAAGTAGGGAACTTTTTGGGAGCTCGAGGGGGTATTCATGCTCAGATATCTTCATGCTGTGATCGAGCAACCGAACAAATCTCAAAAGGCATCTTCTGTATATGGTAAGGTTGAAATCTTCTATTGGAAAACCATTTGTTGAAAGTTGCTGAACTATGATATATTCTACATTGCTGTGTCTAGCAAGCTGTCAAAGTATTTGCAATCTATCTATTAATAAGAATTTCTATTTAACGTTGTATCTGTTGTATAGCAAGCAACGTTGTAGGAGTTAGAGATACATGTACATTCAGGTTGTTTGCTTGTTTGTTTTATAGTTATTTCATAGTGCAGTTCTGATTACTGTTAAGTTCTCTCGTTTGCAACGAGAACATCTGCTACTAGTCACTTTGGTACCGGTAATACATTCAGTTTGTTTGTTGGTTGGTTTTACAGTTATTTCAGCGTGCAGTTATGATTACTGTTACGGTTAATCACCTCTGGCCGCGAGGGCGGCAATGTCGTCAGGACTGAGTCCGGCCCGACGAAGGGCCTCGATCTCCTCATCCGTCAGGCCTTAAAGTGGTTAAAACGACGGAGATGGTGTGGGTTAACAAGAGTCACAGTCAAGAGTCTGAAATGCTGAGTGAGAAAGCACAGTCACATGCACGGGGTGGGGTGGGAGGTGTGTGATTTGCAGAACTGTCTGCCATTCTGCCATTGGCTGCATGTACTAAACCAGGGGGAGGTGTTTCCAACCACAGTGACAGGGAAGGAAAGGGAGTGATGAACAAAATACCAGTGACGAGAGATTGCCAGGGGGAAGGGGGTTGGTACTGGGGACAGTCTGCCATTCGCTGAAGAAAGCAGGGGACGTGTCTTCAACCACAGGGAATGAAGCACGCAATACCGAGAGAGATCGCCAGGGGGGCCCTATCACAAACGTGTCTACAGAGCTTGGACAAAATAGCGAGGATAGAAGCTTGATTTGGAAGGGATAGCATCATGCTGTCCTATATAAGCGGGAACACGTAGGCAAGCCATCCTTTAGTAAAAAAACGTTGACGTTGTACTAGTCTTAGTGCTACCGTTGCAAAAATCAACAAATTGGAAAGGGATGCTTGGTATATACTTCATAATTATAGCTTATAGCATCAGGTTCCAAAGACTAGAGCAAAAGGGAAAGCCAAGCGTCAGGAAAAGCCATGCCAACAGTCGCTTAATAACTATAGTCTAAGCAGTGGGACAGTAAGGTTGTATCAGTGATTAAGACTAGGTACCTAAGGCTCTCAGTCGAGCAAGTTCGTCGTCGGAAAATCCTGTAGGTGAGACAGTATAACACAAGGTTACGCTGCGCTTGTGAGGAGTTATGTCGTTTTGCGCCGCGCGGATTACAAGTTAGGCTTATTCTGACAGCGTCAGAAAAACACGTGAAAGGTTTTCTTCTTAATGTTACATGACAAGGCAGTACTCCACTCTCAAGACCTTGTGCTGATAAATCACTTATTATCATAATTATATTATATATTATTAGATGATTTTTTGATGTACAGATTGTCGTAAGAGACAAGTTTGTCTTCAGCACTTTTCTTTAGCTAGAGAGGAGTGCAGCCCTTTCGTGAATCTACTGTAAGGTCGTCTTTGGTCAAGTGCACACTGTGAGTTGCAGCAGTCTGTCGGTCTTTGTGGTCGATTCTCTTAAAAATACCTATAAGAAAACATAAGGGGGTTACATAGGGGTCCTATGGAGGGTCTAGTTGTATTGGTTGCTACTGTCGGTCAAAGAAAGGGATAGAGAAAGATCAAGAATTGGGTCCGGAAAATAAGTTGGAGGAAAAAGGGTGGTTGGGACGGATTTTAAGTACTTTGGATTGAGTGGGCTTCAACAAATAAGGAAGACAGGGGCAGAAGCTGGCATTAGTTAAGCCGGACAGAGACGTATAGTCAGCACAGAGTAGAATACCTTTTACTGGAGGCGCCTCTTCCACTGGGTTAAAAGGTGTGGAGAGAGATCGCAGGAAAGGAGAGAAATAAAACCAACATTAGTACAAGTTACAGGGGCTCTTGGAGATGTCTGGGTACGAAAGAGAGATAGTTGGATGAATTGGGGTGGGCCAAATAGATCGAGCTAGGTTTGACATATACATTGGAGTAGGCAAAATGGATTGGGGTAGGCCAAATACATTGGGGTGGGCCAAATACATTAGGGTGGGCCAAATACATTGGAGTGGGCAAAATGGATTGGGGTAGGCCAGATACATTGGGGTAGGCCAGATACATTGGGGTGGGCCAAATGCATTGGGGTGGATCACATCAGGGTGGGCTAGATAGAACAAGGTGGGCCAGAACTCAGGGTGGGCCAGTTGGAACTGGGAAGGGCCAATCAGATTGGGGAGGGCCAAATTGGTTCAGGTACTGAGGGATGGCGGGGCAGAAATTACCTTCTTCCTCTTCAACGCCTCCCATTCTCCCAAACTGCCGATGTTTTTCTGCGGGATCTTCTAAGCCTAACAGGAAGGGTTCGTCTTCCCCTAGCCAAGCTTCGAGTCTCTTCTTCTTCGAACCATCTATGCTTGTAAGGAAAGGGTCTTCGTCGCCACTGTAGGCGTGCATGCGCCTTTTCCTGGCAGCATCCTGCACTGTGTCTACAGGAAGCACAGCATAGCAAAGCAGAGCGTTAGTGCAAGCTTAAAGCGGTTGGCTTAGGTGCTTGGCTGTAACAGCAGTTTCTATTCACAGCTTTCTGAAGACTGAGATTGTTGCTACCGCCGCCCTATATGTATGCGTTGCCTTTGTTAATGCTAAGCCAGTGACTGCATCCTACTACGTTGCCATCTTCCTGGAACCATCTACCACCTTCCCGGAAGGGTCTGTCGGATCCAGCATGCAGCAGCAATGAGCCACGACTGAAGAGTGCCCGTCAGATGTAGAATTTTGGACTCCAGTCTAAGCTTGTTCCTAGAAGCATTGTTGCTAGGCTATCACAGTATATATGTGACTCCAATGCGTTCTGTCCTACCTAAAAGCTGCACTCCCTGCATGTGCTTAAAATGGGTCTATGTAGGCATGGCGCTCAGTGTACAAGATGATTGGATGAAGATGAGAAGGGGAGTGACCTCTTTGAGGAGATAATGGGGGATTTTTTGGACATATTTGAGGAGGGGGCTTGGTGGTGACAAATGGACATCATTGATCTCCAAGAAATGCAAACCTTAAGATGTACGTTCTAGTCATCAAGATCTTTACTATCAGTGTTACTTCTCAGCTATTACAGTAAACTGTTGATGTTACATCTCAAAATGTTGCATCACTACATATGTAGGAAATGGAGGAAGGGGTACAAGGAAACAGGTAAGATTGTGTGAGTGATACCTTCAAGTATTTCTTCAGCTGCTTCTGGCTCTAGAACCACAGCTGTTACAAGAAGGGACGGGGTTAGATCAGGGCAATGAGAGAAAGATGAGAGGGAATTCGCAGTACTTTTGTATTTTCGCGCTATCTGTGTATAGATACGCGCTGCATATCCCTCCTCTTGCGCTGCGCTTGCCACATCTCATAAACATGATTTGTTAGACAAAGAGATGGTTGGAAAGAGAAAGATATACAGAAAGTGGTGCAGAAGAAGACACAAAATGATAACAAGTCTACAAATTATCAGATGGCATCCAAAGTATCACACAAGAAAGTGAAGTGTTAAGAATCAACCTTAAGTGTTAGTACTTTCTAGGACTGCTAGTTTTCCCTCTGTTGTATTAACATTAAGAAGAGAGCAAGTATGAGACTTACTAGATATGTTGCAAAATGTTGGAAATCCATATACGTTAATTTCTTCTGAAGAGTGTAACTGTTACAGTATTACTACATAATAGTCTTTTGTAAGGTACATTAGTTTAGTAAGTATGTTTGTTGTTATGTAGCAGTAGATGCAATACGTTGTTTGGTATAGTTGTTGTCAAATAGATATTATTGATCTGTAAGATGCAGTTTTTAGTAGAGAGATTTACCTGGACGCACGGCTCCTGGCACTAGGCGGAAGTAAGGTTAAAACAGCGTGAGTTAGAGACAGCGTTAGAACAAAGAGAAAAGTGCAGATAGTTCTACAGAATGATGATGGGCCAGACATCTTCGTACTTGCACATTTAAAATCATAATCCGGACATTTAAGTATAGTGAAGGTTTAAGCAAAATTTGTCGTCATTCTGTGTTAACTACTGCACATTACAGTATTGAGAACAGTGAGAACAGTGAATAGTAATTTTTTTTATTGAGACAAATTAGCGTAAGTAAAGATTCAAGTTAAGAACTTCAAGAATACGTAATAATAAAAAAACATAAGTCTAGTTCAAAGTGAGTTTGTAAATGTAGTTTAGAATACATAAGAATATAGATTCGTGAGTTCAGATTGAAGTTAGGAATACATAGGAATAAACAAGTTGTAAGACAAGATCATTTAGAGTTAAGAACATACATTCAGTCAAATGGTTGTTATAGTGACTTAGCGGTAGGTCTTAGCCCTTAAGACACCTACCTTTGACGTAGAGGTTTGCGGTTGTCTTCTGGTCGCCGAAGATGCAGGAGTACTCTCCCTCGTCGGCGAGTCTGCCGTCCTTGACCTTGAGACGCCTGACCTTGTGCTCGGTGATCATCTCGTACTTGTCTCCAGGGAAGATCTGTTGGTCTTCCCGGTACCATGTGACCTGGGGAAACAAAATTTAATACGATCTTGACTTTTAATGTGTACCGGATGATGTACTAGGTTTTATAGTGTCTCTGTAATTTTTATAAATTAAATGCATATTGTACAAATGTATGTAGGGTGCAATTTGGGCTAACCTGGCCCGGGAGTCCCTTTCTCAATAAAAGTTGAAAACCAAAAGGGCATGGCGTCATTTCCTGAAACAAGGAGGTCTGACATGTTTTTTTTCTTTCAAGACATTGAGTTGTCTTTCCTCTGTTACGTCTTTAAATCTGCTTAAATGGGGATTGGCATGGCGTCATTTCCTGAGCTGAAACAGAGTCTGATGTGTTTTTTAAGACATCAAATTGCCTTTCTGTTATTACGTTCTGTATCTGTTTTCTTTCAAGTGATAACTAGTGGACACAACTTGATAATTGCTTCAATGTATGAAAAAAACAGGAAAAGAACAGAAAAAACAAAAAAAAAGCAAGTCATGATAATGAGAAAACAAAGCGCTTTGTTGAATTCAGTGAACCATCAATGCATGCAGAGTATGCACCTGGTCCTTACAAAGAGCACACATGTACACCACTGCACAATCATGTAATACCAATTTAAAAGAATTCCTCAAGTTGCAGTAACATCTTACACGTAAATTCTGCCATGAAGCTTACCTCACGCTTAGCCAGAGAGATCTCACACTCAAACACGGCTTCTTCAGACTCCAGAATCTCCTGGTCCTGTAGCGGCCGCAGGAAGACTTCCGGAGACCCTGGGAACGTCAAACAAGTCCAGTCAGTTTACCATATATGCAAGATATGCCTTTATATTATCTACCAGTACTTTTGCATAGTAATGAAAGCTTCCTTTTTACTGTGCCTTGTGAAGCACTATGAAGCTGGCATTGGTGTTTGCTTGTAGCACAGAAGCAAAGCGATGGTGTCACAGGTCTACTTCTGGTGTCAGCAAGAAAGCAACTGGTTTAGAAAAAGATTTCTCTCCTGTTCAAGAGATGTGCAGGTCTATCTACTAACAGCACACTATTCTCTCTTTCATCTTGTTGCAGAGACTAATCGAGAGACTAATCGAGTCTTCAGCAGCCAAAAAAGCCGAACCGAAGTCCTTTCTCATCCTCGTCGTGGAACTTTCACAAAAGATATCTGAAAGCAACAAGCCAAAGCGTCTATCTCTCACTGGCTATTCGCGTTGTTAAGCTCACGTTCAGGCTTGCTTTGATATGCTGGCAAAGCATTTTCCTGCATAACTCGTTCTTGGTGTAGAACTAACTTCCACCTAAGGTAGCCAGAAAGCAACCAGCCAAAGCTTCTCTCATTCGCGTTTCTAATTCCACATTTAGCAGATTTGCTTTGGTATGCTGGCGAAGCATTTTGTTTTTTGTTCCTGCCAAACCTTGTTTTGTCATTCCCGAGGTGTTTGTCCTACATGTAACTTCCAAGAAGGCCTGAAAGCAGTAAGCCAAAGCTTCTCTCATCAACTAGCCACGATTTCTAAGCAGCAGGTTTGCTTTTGGTCTGCTGGCAAAGCGTTTTTTCCTGCTACACTAGCTTTGCATCATACCGATGACAAGGAGCCAGGCTTCAGCCTTGTCCTCCCCGGCTACGACTTGGTAATCGTCCTCATCATCTTCTACACAGTCTTTAATGATGAGCCTCCGCTTAAACCCGTCCTTTTCATAGGAATATTTGGGTATTTTCGGCAGCTCCTGTTCGTACTTCAGCCAGAGCACGTCCTCGGTCTCGTTGTTGATCTCGCACTCGAAGACGCACTTTGTGTGGAAGGGAACCTCCTGGTTCTCTGGACCGACCAGAAGCTGGGTTCTCTCTGTACGTCATCACAGGGAAACACCAACCGGAGACGTGTCAGAACCTTCATCAGTAATCGTGCAGCTATAGAACTATTTCTGTAGGACTTTTAGTGGTTATTGATACCGAATAAGTTCAATGTTGTCAGGCATTGAAATGAATATGGTGGCAGCAAGGACGCCATTACATTAAATGCGATATATGAAAAAAGTCTAGTTTGCTGATGACTATGACTCCTAGGAGATAGAAAGTTATGAATTTCATTCTTAAATATGCTTTCTGAAATGATAAACTATTATATATGATAATTGTTAAATGGCCAGCTACTCTATATAACGAGAACACTTCTAGTTTTACATTAACTATTAAACACATATCATGCTAATGAAAAGTGGTAGACTTAAACATGTATGGCATTGTGTAACACAAGTTAACAGGTGGTCGTTTGTATCCGTTGGAAGGAAGGATGATGACACAAGAGGTTGACAGATACAATGTAGCGATCGTTGATGTCAAGATGTGGCGAACTGTTTGTCGTCAGCAAAGCTATGTGTAACTTTGCAACAAGAAATGATGGATGAATGATAACGTAACTGTGGTATGGAAGGCAGTAACAACAAGCTGGAGGCAAAGCACTGTGTAGCTTTGCAACAATAAAGGGTGGATGGATGATGATAATGTGACTGTGGTAGGGAACACAGTAGCAATCGGATGGAAAGATGCTGTATGATGGTTCTAATGGCAGAAGGGATGGCAATGACACAACGGACAAAGTGCCAGTGCATCATGCACCGTCTCCATACACTGGAGATGTTTTGCAGATGCACTGGTCTTATGGAATCACGTGGGGAAGCAGAGGGATTGGCATGGAAATGTAGAAGAACTGGATCACAGAAAAGCCAGTCCTTTGTGCAAAAGATGGTGTAGGGTGGACTTGGGATAGCAGAGGGTATCTCAATCCCATGCATATGGATGGGAAGGTGCATGGTTGGGTGGCAAGGTGCAAAGGACCAGCATTCACCCAAAAGCAACTGTGGGTTCCAAGCAATGGATGATAGGAATGACGAGGAGAGGACAAGAGCGTCTCATTTAGACGCAGTTGGAAGAATGAAAGGGTATCGGGAAAGGTAATAAGCACTGTGGGTTTTCAGCAATGGATAAGGATATAGAGGAGAGAAGAGAAAAGAAAGAGCATCTCTGAGCTAAGTGCCATAGATGCCATGAAGGAGGAAAGAGGAAAGAAGGAAGAAGCTAGGGAGATCATAAGGATGGAGAGAAAAGGACAGTAGAGGAAAAGAGGAGCGTCGCAGCAGACGCCATAGGAAAAAACAAGGTGGGGGATCGGGAAAGGAAGAAGCTGTGTAGTGTAGAGGATAGGATAGGAGCAACCTCTCGGGTTGGCACTGATGGAGAGAAAAAGAGATGAAGGAAAGGAAGAGGAAAGAAGCTGCTGAATAGAAAAAGCGTGTAAAGATCGCACGTCTTTGCAGTAAGACTTGTAGGGAATACCGTCTGTCAAGGCTGGATTTCCGTAACAGAAGATCTACCGACAGACGGTTTCCTTGTCTTCCAGGGCAAAGGAATCATGAAGAACGTAGGAGAGAGGATCAGAAGACATCACGGTGTGGGGTACTGTACAGGGACATCCCCCTGTGCAAAAAAAGGTCTCAGGACTTGCCACGAAGGCAGAACCTGAGCCAAACCTTGTCCTACTACCAGGTGGGGGGGTTGTAAGAGAGCCTCCGCGTAGGAGACCCTCCCAATCCCGCACTAACCTGTGAGCTTCAGATCTGTCACAACCTCCACTCCCTGGGACTTAGCCGTGTAGGCCTGCTTGTCATCATCGTCTGCGTCATGAATAATCAACGACTGGCGACGTCCCTCCTTCAGGAAGGTGTACTTGTCGCTCTCGGCGATCGGCGACATCCGCAGCCCCTTGTCGGGGATGATGATGGCGCCCTCGGGGGTTAGAATCGCGTCGTCGGGGAGAGGCGGAGCGGCCGCTACGTCCACGGGGCTCTCGACGTCGCGTGGCATCTCCTTGGCGAGCGTGGCGCCGGGAATGGCCTCCACGCCGATCTCGTCGATGGCGGAAATGGTCTCCTCGTCGACGGGGTGGAGCATGAACCAGCGAACGTCGTCGTCAGCCTCGTGCGGGAACAGCACGTCCAACGTCGCGTCCCCGCCCTTCATGGCGACCTTCTCTTGGAAGGCTGCGGAGTCACAAATGTGGTTATGGGCCACCGTACCTGTGATGTGCTTTTACCCTTGATCCATTCATGCAGAATATCATACATCTATAGGCATTTTCCCATGCTGTTGCATAGAAGACTCATTGACAATCTCTTCATGGCGACCTTCTCTTGGAAGGCTGCGAAGTCACAAATGTAGTTATGGGCCACCGTACTTTCGATGTGCTTTTAGCCTCGATCCATTCATGCAGAATATCATACATCTGTAGGCAAAGTATTTTCCCATGCTGCTGCATAGAAGACTCAGAGAATCATTTCATGGCGAACTTCTCTTGCAAGGCTACAGAGTCACAAATGTAGTTGTGGGCCACAGTACTTATGATGTACCTTTGTCCCATGCACAGCTTTACCATGCATACAAGTCCCCAAGGAAACCAACATTATTGCTTTCCTTGTAAAGCTGTAAATTTAGCCTTTCTCTTAGAAGGCTGCAGAGTCACAATGTGGTTATGGGCCACTGTACCTGCCTTTACCATTGACCCATGCAGAGAGGTATTCGTGAAGACATTTTTCCATTCACAGAATTCCCCATGAAGACACCATTATTGCTTATATGCCCTCGTACCATCTCTCAGAAGGCTGCAGATTTACTTAATGTGTTTATGGGCCACTGTACCTGTGACGTGCAGAATTTCGCACATGTTTGGGCGAGACATTTCCCATGCATAAAAGCATAGAATTCTCTCAGAAGGTCACAGCCTCACACAGGGTTTAGGATAACACATGCTCTGGGGTACCTGCGTCCCATGCATAGTATACAAATATGTACTTCCAGCGGTTTACCATGTCGAAGACTGTCCAACGACATGCACACAGCAATGTTTAACCTAACTTCCAACCACAAGTAATACTTGTGTACACATAGTCAAAGCGGTATATTTATCAGTGTACGACACAGAGAACTCACTTGCAATTGCGAAACAAGAGTGTGTAATGATCCTGTAAAGAGAAAAATTGACACCGGTATCACATGCAGAAGAGATGCCTGTGTGTACTTACTTTTGACCCAGAGATGTGCCTCGGAGGTGTGCGGTCCTGCCTTTACCTTGTACAGGGCTGCATCATCGGGCTGGCAGTCCAGAATCTCAAGCTTGTGCTTGGTCTGACGATGGCAAAGGAGGGAGAAGACAAAGTAGATTAAGTAGTACTCATAATAGAAAGTCAGCAGTTTGAAAAGTTATCCTGTATTTAGTATACTCTGTTAAAAGTCAATTTGATTTGGTTTCTCTTGACTGTGTTTCTGCCATGTACATACTATCTCATTCAGAGACATCAGATAGCTCTGTAGATCAGACAGTTGTTTACATTTTACCATTACAGTATTTGTCTGTACCCTTACAATTGTCTTTCAGATATGCAAATAAAAACAGATATGCAAATAAAAACAAACATTCTAGAAGGACCTGAAAACAATAAACCAGAACTGGAAGGATGTAGAGAGACCGGATGTTGACCAAACTTGCTGCAACACTCTGACTGCCTCATGTACATGTGTGGGAAGACACTATAGCCCCCAAGTCCAAGTATAAGTATGAAAATAAAGACATGAACTATGTAAAGCCGTCCTCACCTGTTCGTCAATCATCTTGTATTTGGGGCTCATGGTAATCTTAAAACGTGTGGACAAATTTACAGAGTTTTTCAGTTACAGTAGTTTGTAGATGACATGTTATGCTTGGACAATTCATCCATAATAAAGTTTTCTTCACCTGTTCGTCGATCATCTTGTACTTGGGGCTCATGGTGATCTGAGTTTCCTCCTTGAACCAGCGCGTCTCCACGTCTGTCTGGTCCAGCTCAAACTCGAAGTGAGCTGGCTCGCCCGCCAGACGCTCAAGGTCAGAGATCGGGCTGTCGAAGTGGATCTCTCGGGCTGTGAAGGGAGGGGATAGAGTTAGTGAAATTACAGAGGTGGCAAAGTGTGATGTTCCTGTAGCATTATTTATTTATTTCATCTTAAGACAGCTGGGTAACCCCATTTAGCTTACATTAGCTGTTTTCCAAGGGGGCCCAGCAAAATTACACAAGACATTGTTACATGCAGTAAGACAACATACGGTAAATATAAAAGTCTGAGCATGGTTTACTGTGGAGAGAATTGTATTAAACTATGCTTAGAAAAAAAACAACATTTATCAGTTTTGGGGCTACTGTAGAATTGTGTCAGTCATAAACAACTAGGCTTATAAAATTTTTCTAATCAAACTTTCTAATCTGTCAAGGATTGGTGCCAAAGTGAAAGAGTTAATGAAACTCTATAACCGGACTGTACAGATAGAGTCTGGCACAAGTTAATGGACCTTGTTAGATATCTGGGTTGTACACCTACTGTACGGTTTTTATAGTTGTAAATATTTTTTTTACATTCTATCTTGTAAATATCAACACCATTCAGGCAACATTGTATGTCATGTTTGTCTGCTATGTTTGATATCTTAATAAAGAATTGAAATTGAATTGAAACTGTGGCAAGAAACAGACTAATTATGTCAAATTGAAACAACTAGATTTGTAAATCTGTATCACAGACTAAGGTACATTTTAGTAACCAATTGTTTACAAAATGTGACTGAGGCAAAGTCCTACCTTCGACGTAGAGCTTGGCTGTGGTGCTGATTCTCTCGATCTTGAAGCTGTACTCGTCCTGATCCGCACAAACCACGTCGTGGAAGTGCAGACGTTGGACCTGGAAAAGATGGTAAAAGTACTCAATCAATAACAGTGCATAAAAAGTAGAACTCACCAATGCCGATGTGTTGGGTGTGCACGCTATCAGCATATTTGCTGCCTAGTGCACACTTTGTATTGTCATGTTGCAATCTTGAATAAATAAAATAAATAAATAAAATATACATACGAATCAACCATTGTTGCAATGTGTAGATTAAGAGTAAAAGACATGTATCAAACTGCCCACTCACTTTCCCGTCCACTTCAAACCGGTACTTGTCTCCTTCGAAGATCTCCTCCTCCAGACGGAACCATCGCGGCTGCTGCCCAGCGGCGGAGATCTCGCACTCGAAGTACACGTTGGGCTGCCACTCCAGGCAGTGCACATCCTCAAGGGGACGCACAAGCTGCAGGGCACCTGGGAATGGATAACAGACAAGTCAATACACAAGGAAATTGTATTATAATAATATTAACAGTTTATTCATAAAAAACAGCCTCGCAGCCTGTACAAAAACATGCTGAATAACACAGATTTTTTACGGTTATTTAACTGGTTATGGCTATGGTTACGGTTATGGTTATTCATACAAACACACGAACAAAATCATTACTAAAAGCCTCACATGGGCACTAAAGTAAAGACCACAGAGTCCTAAGAGTCCTTACTTCAGAGTATTCAAAGACAATTTAAACTCTATTATCTATTACTGGATAAATAACAGAGATAACTCATAAATGAACTGAGAGCACAAGTTGATACTAATCACATGTGAAGGAACTGGAGAAACCAGTTGAACATGACAAAGACTCGTAAGTGTCACAGTTATGTAAATGAGGATAGGGTAGTTCCTATGGTAAGACATACTCAATCCAGTTGCCGAAGTAACAAGGAAATTGCTACTGTCAGACATTTCTAGTAGTGTCCACTACTAGTACTAGAACATATGAAGGTAAACATTAGGCAATTGCTTTGCAATTGTCACCTTTCTGGCCACCATATTGGATGGGTCTGTAAGGGGAAGTTCTTTATACTTTTTAAAGCTCAACAAATGACAGGACAATTCAAGGGTGTAGGCTTACCTTCCAGAATGACGAAGAGTTCGGCCCGGCAGCTCTTGTCGGCCACCACTGCCGTGTACTCTCCCTCGTCATCTGCTGTCACGTCATAGATAGTCAGGTAGTAGCTGCAGCCCTTCTGACTGGTCGAGTATTTCTCACCTGAAAAGTTTGGAAAAAATGTCAAACAAACACAACGCCATGAAAGTTCATCTGTGTTGTTGGTACAAGTCATTATGAATTAAAGACTAAGCTTTAACTTCCAACACTTAGATTACAGAATTGGGACTTAAACCAAAAAGTCCAAATTCTGTAATCTAAGTGTTGGAAGTTAAAGCTTAGTCTTTATTTCATAATCAAACACAACGACCCTTCTTATCTGACTAACGAGAACAACAAGTGTCACCATCTCGAACTGTATTGTGATCTGTTTACAATGGAGTACTAAGCTGTCTCTTGAAGCCATTGTGATACATACTATATAGAATTATAGTCACCTTTAAATTGATTTTCTGAGGCAGGCACATTTGAAGCATTGACATTAACAGGAATTGGGTAATGTATAAATATGTCCAGCTTCTCTTTGGAAGTAAGATTAATAAAACTTGACTTTCAGCACCAAGGACAGGGACAGTTCAATTTTGTTCTTGTCTTGCATATATTGTTGTATTGTTGCAAACAAAAATCTAATTAGTAACCGTACGCCTGCGATAAAGTTACTTCTGTCAAGAATAATTCTGAGTATCATTGTTACTGCAGCCATAAATTGTAAGAAAAATGTCCAAAACAATCACAAAAACCTATAAATTATAATGATCTGTGAGGAGCAAGCTAACTATTATAGCCTTTTTTTTGTTCCATCTGCAATGGCTCAATCTAACAGTGAAAAGACAGGGGCTACATACAAGTTTCTATCAACACACCCTCTTTGAAAGAATGCTACATAAGAACAGGAGAATCCTCTCACCAGGTTCTAACTGTTTCTCATCTCTGAACCAGGTGACGTCTGCGTACTCGGTGTTGAGTTCGCACTCGAACGTCGCGTTGTGTCTCTCAATCACTTCGATGTTCTCGATATGCTTGGTGATTTCCATCACTTCCACTGAGGGATGGAAAAGTGTGGGATTCAGAACTGTTTTCCCTGAAGCAAGTTACTTTCCAGATATATATACTGGACCAGTGTAGTTTGACTTGTGAAAGGACATTAGTGTGGAAATGTCAGGTTAGCGATAAGTGTTTACTACTCAGCAGACCGTTTGAGATAGAACAAGGTAAGAAAGGCAACTAAAATAAGAAAGAGAAAGACAAAAAAAATAGAGAGTTACAGAGTCAAGTTACCAGTCTGTTGCTGAAGAAGCTTGTCAGAGACATGTCGATTCATTTTTTTTTTGTATCACCTCAACCATTCTAGTTTAAGATGGACTTTTTGACTTTTTCAGGATGTATACAGGTCTATTGATTAATCTTGTTTGAGACACCTCTCCAATTCTAATCTAGTGGTCTTTTTTTCTTACTTTCGACGAACAGCGTTGCGGTGGATACAGGACCATCAGGCCCGGCCTGTGCAGTGAACTGCGTGCCCTGTTCTTCGGTTTGTACGTCCACAAGAACCAGGGAGGCCACACGACGCTCCTGCCGAATCTGGTACCGAAGGCCGGCCTCGATGCGCTGGCCTGTACGCGCGCGCGGCGGGGGAAGCAAACCACGTGTTCACATCGACACAACATTGTCGTCGGCGACTGTACGTGCTCTCGAAAGTGAGGTTAATTCCCATGATTCGCAGACCAAATAAGGAAAGAAGTGGTTGACGTCACCAGATTCTGAAGTTGTTAAGATGTTGCCACACGTGGCTTTAGTGGCATTGCAGCGCGCTTAATGCAGAAATAGGCTTGCAAGAAAATTTCCAAAAGGTTAACCTCACTTTCGAATATAGAAATACACCAAAAAGAGTTTGCCATGCATTGAAAATTCGCTTTTGTCTACTGTTTCAGGCTTGGATTGTTTCTGGCATTCCAGCGATATATATTGAATGCATTCATTTTTTGTCACTGGTTTAATAGAATATTTAATGTAACAGTTTCTTTTTGCACTCGACTATCTTTTTGCTACTTTTCTGCATCATCAAACAAAGCTCTTAACACTATGTCTACCATCATTTAGCTCAGCTGAGAGTTCTTTTCTAGTAGCTGTAAGCATCTACTTTATCTAATGCGGACCTAAGTGCCGTGCAAAGCGTCAGCAGATAAACAGAAGTTTTACTATAATACAAAACAGGTTTTGCTTCCGCAAACCTGTAATTTAAACGGTGGCAGCGGCCATGCTTGGCAAACTGGCGGAATGACGGTGACGTCATACCATTTTTGTACCAGTGCACCTCCACGTCATCCCGCGTGAGTTCGCAGCAGAATGTGGCGGTTTGATGCTCCATCACGTGGACATCCTCCAGCTCCACCACAAACTCTACTGGCCCTGGGATAGTATAAGTAGTATAAGATGTACCTGTGGACTCAAATTTTCACGGAGGACAGCAACCAGCCTCCATGAAAGTGGGCCAGATAGAACTAGACTCTGACCACGTACATTTTTTTAAAGATATACACCTTGTGTGTACTCCTTCCATGGATTTGGGTTGGCACATAGGTACGTAACAGATTCGAGAAAGACCAAACTAAACACAAACTGGTAGGTGGGAAAGGTGGGTTTGCAACAAAAAGGGGCACGCAACGCTGAAGGTCGAAGGTAACAAAAAAGACTTGACAGGATCTAAGATCTTCTCGTGCTACAAGGAAGAGGTGCATGAAAAGGGGTCAAATTTACAGCAAACAGACTGGGTAGGAAAATAATTGGGTGGAAAAACTTGAGGAAAACATCTTGATGAGAAGACAAAAACATGTATGTCAGTGTTAGTTTCAAGTCAGTTTGGACTTAATCTCAAGTTCTTGTGGTTAGTCTATGGACCTATACACCCTTCTTCTAAACATGTTAAACTGAATTTACCTCTAAAGAACATAAACTTGGTGAGAA
The DNA here is from genome assembly GCF_001625305.1 of Branchiostoma belcheri. Taxonomy (NCBI): domain Eukaryota; kingdom Metazoa; phylum Chordata; class Leptocardii; order Amphioxiformes; family Branchiostomatidae; genus Branchiostoma; species Branchiostoma belcheri. The sequence goes on along the minus strand of NW_017803865.1, from coordinate 2,584,185 downwards.
GAAAAACAAAGAATAAAAACACATAAAAAATCTTTGCAACAACAAATACTGCACACACTACTTTCATGACAGTGCTATCACTAACTTGATGGCAACTATACATATGGGGAAAACAATAGTTGTTTACTTGTCTAACTTCCAGTCAAATTTTACTTCCAAACTTCTACGGTTATCTGAAAATAGTAAGAATCTTGAGGAGAAAGATATTGAGATTAGACTCCTTGGGAGTGTAAGATTTGAGAAAAGACTCATTGGGAGTGTAAGATTTGAGAAAAGACTCATTGGGAGTGTAAGATTTGAGAAAAGACTCATTGGGAGTGTAAGATTTGAGAAAAGACTCATTGGGAGTGTAAGATTTGAGAAAAGACTCATTGGGAGTGTAAGATTTGAGAAAAGACTCCTTTGTAGTGTAACATGCTGGGATAAGATTCCATGGGAGTGTAAGATGTTGAGCTAAGACTTCTTAAGAAGTATTACCTTCCACGGTGAGGCCTCCCTCAGACTTCTCATCCCCGCAGGTGACAGCGTAGATGGCCTCGTCTGAAGGCTGGCAGTCACGCACAACCAACATGCGCTTGTTTCCGTGCTTCACGAACTGGAACTTCTCATCCTGTGGGGGGTGGAGGGAGAACTTTTTTAGTCAATCAAATATAAAACCCATGATTTCATCTTATACATGACACTTAAAAATGTAGATTTGCATTTCAAGTTTTGCTTTAGCAGCTTTCCATTAAATCCTATAAGCATCTAGGTTAAATCCTACTTCTCTGTAGCTAAAAGTTTTTCAAGATTCATCGAAACACACAACCTGAGAAGCACCTGGGCTCCCTCAGTCTGTCGAGGGAAACCTTTTGACAACACTCTATCAAAAGTATAGAGCATAGCAAGTCATGATTGGCCTGAACAAGACAACTTGACTTTCAGTACCAAAGACAGGGACACCACGCCTATTTGTGACTTTATATGACCCACCTGCTCCAGCTGCACGCCCTCCTTGTACCAGGTGACGTCAGCATCGTCAAGGGTAACTTCGCAGAGGAACGTTCCAGGCAAATAACAAACAAACAAACACACAGTCGACCTACCTGCTCGAGCTGCACGCCCTCCTTGTACCAGGTGACGTCAGCGTCGTCAGGGGTAACCTCGCAGCAGAACGTTCCAGGCTCGCCCTGCGGAACCTCGATGTCCCCAATGCCGGACAGGAAACCTGCCTTCAGCATGGCTAAAGGGAATAAGAAGAAATGTCGTAAGACGTCTGCCAAGATGTGTGCAGTCTGTGGTATTCCTTACAATTCAACTAGGGCCTTCAGCATTTCTCCAACATTGGGGAGAAATCTTGTAATAGGGCTAGAACTAATTTTCTCTGTATTCCTCTTTGGTGTGTTCTGTATCAACACAAATGAACTCTGATGCTTATCAAACTACTGACTACTCACTGTGTAACAAAATTCTTTATTCACAACTATATACAAGCCAAAGTTTTTCTGATTGTCTGTCACTTTCCTAAGGGAAATACTGGCTGGTTCTACTTTGCACTGCAGCAGTGAAGGTGTCACTGCTGCAGTATTTCACATTGCAGCTAAGTGTCACTGCTGCAGTGTTACAAATGCAGTCCTAAATGTAGAGTACACAGATATTGTGCAAGAATAAAAATGGCTACTCACGGTCCACAGTGAGGAAGGCTGAGCCCTTGTACGGTCCGGCGACGACCCCGACTTTCCCGGAGTCCTCGATGCGACCGTCGTTCACGATCAGGGTGTACGTGTTGTTCTTACGCTCGAATTGGAACTTCTCTCCCTCAACGCACTTCTCGCCCTGATGATGACAAACAAGCAAAACATTGCATCATTTTTTTTATCTATGTCAGCTCTCACTCAGCATTAGCAGCAGGACTGCCTTAGTAGACAGAATGCTGTCAAAGTTTTGTGGGGAGGAAAGAATTGTTGATTGTTGATTGTTGGTGTGGGAGACAGGGACCACCAGAGTGTTTTCGTGATGGGATTTTGACTGGTATTTGTATCAGAAAGTGAAACATTAAATTCAATATCAATCTTCTGTGTCACACTGATGCATGGTGGCTGTAGGACAGTCTGTTCTCAACATAAGACCTCCAGTTAGTTCTGGTTACTCTGAGACCAATCAGTGTGTGGAAGACATTGAAAAACATTGGCTTAATTCTTTATTAAAAATGGTGCAAAACAAAGTAAGTTATGAGTCTCCAAAGGTCCAAACACGCC
>NW_017803865.1:2494263-2581928 GCF_001625305.1 Branchiostoma belcheri | reverse complement strand
CATTCATCCAAAGCTACTTGTGGTCAATCTATACGTAAAGTGTAAGCCTGCCACAACTGCACGTTGAACTTGTTGTTGTCTTTTGTTTCCTAGGAAGTATTTGAAAGTGGTAGTGATAGGCGAAGTTCACTAATTTTTTTAATTCTATGTCAGCTCTCACTCAGCATTAGCAGCAGGACTGCCTTAGTAGACAGAATGCTGTCAAAGTTTTGTGGGGAGGAAAGAATTGTTGATTGTTGATTGTTGGTGTGGGAGACAGGGACCACCAGAGTGTTTTCGTGATGGGATTTTGACTGGTATTTGTATCAGAAAGTGAAACATTAAATTCAATATCAATCTTCTGTGTCACACTGATGCATGGTGGCTGTAGGACAGTCTGTTCTCAACATAAGACCTCCAGTTAGTTCTGGTTACTCTGAGACCAATCAGTGTGTGGAAGACATTGAAAAACATTGGCTTAATTCTTTATTAAAAATGGTGCAAAACAAAGTAAGTTATGAGTCTCCAAAGGTCCAAACACGCCTTCGGTAGTTATTTGACCAGTACTATCAGATGCGAAACACTTGCTATATTTCAATCAAAAATTATGCAAGGCAGTACATTTACAAATTTAAAGACAAGTTATGATGTCACACACCTTGAGGTACCACTCCAGCTCGATCTTGGGATCTCTGATCTCGATCTCGCACTCAAATCTGGCGCGGTTATGCGGCGGGATACGCTGGTCTTCTGGTCCACGCAGGGGCATCACACGCTGTGGAACACAAATAAGGAATACATCAACATTTCAGGTCTTACAATGGTCATAGTCTAACTAGAAAGTAATATTTGTAAAGCAATTGGATGATGGGCTAACCCAACAAACTACTGCTACTGCTCTGTTTATTCAATTCAAGGAGGCTGTATTGAGGTTTTATACAATGTACATCCAGCTTGTTTTTGAAAGTAAGATGAATATAACTTGACTTTCAGCACCAAGGTCAGGGACAATTCTATTTTGTTCTTGTATTGTATATATTGTTGAATTGATTAGTATCAGTAATCATGTAGTCTAAAGTATTGCAGTTAGGAATCGCGATAGAGGTTCCAGACAAGCTCCTTGTTGTCACAAACACATCCATATACTAGTATATGGTGAAATCACAAAACGTCACAAGGAACCGTTTCTCCTTTATCTATGGTGTCAGCAACACCGACGGGAAAGAAATGGATTTTTACTTCCGGGACAGAAGTATTGTTTTGGTTGGCACTAGCATATGATAGGTTTGTATGCTTGGATTCCAAAGATGGATAATGAGGAAAACATCACAAGGAAGGGTGTCTCCTTTGTGTAAGAGTCTAAAACCCACCTCCTCTGCTCTGCTTATTCTTACACAAACACATCCGTATACATGGTGACATCACGAAACAACACAAGGAGTTGTAAGAGTGTTAGAAACCCACCTCCTCTGCGTACAGACTCTTCTGCATCTCCTCGAAGGCGCGCTCGAAGTCCACCTCGGCGCCCTCCATGGGCTGTGGGGTCGGGGTACGCGGCTGCCAGGCCTCACGGCCCTTCTTAGCAGCCTGGGAACGAGAAACAATTGGTGTCGTCTTACATCATACAGAAACCAGAATAAAAAGTGTAAACAGAGAGATAGATAAGATTCTAGCTTCCCTTCGGAAGTAAGAAGAATAAAACTCGACTTTCAGCACCAAGGACAGGGGCAGTTCTATTTGTATACTCGTATATGTACGCAGGGCCACTCTGAATAGCAGTGTCTAGTCACTTAGGGTGCCATCCTTCTAAAAATACAGAAATAAATAACTAAACAAATAGATACATACACATACTTCTTTGGATAAGCAGTTTCTAAACTTTAAAACATACACATACAGAAGCCAGACTACATGAGTCTGTAAATCTTTGCTTTGCCACGTTTGAAGTGTTTGACTTGAGAGGAGTCAGTATCTTTACCTCGAGCTTCTTGCCTACCTCCTCCAGAGTATAGCATTTGGCCATTATTATCAGTAATCATATAATCTAGAGTATAGCAGTTAGCCATTATTATCTTTACCTCGAGCTTCTTGCGTCCCTCCTCGAGCTGTGCCCTCTGCCAGATGAGATGATGCAGCAGACCACGGAAGTCGTAAATCTTGAACATCCGGGCGTACTTCTCATACTCGGACGGGTCAACGTTCTTAAGAATCTCCCAGATGTCAATGTCATGTTCCTCCTCCTTACGGAGGGAAACACTGGGGGGAGGAAAAGAAATTGTTACTTCTGGAAGTATTGTTTTGGGTCGCACTGATTTATGGTAGGTTTGTATGTTTGGATTCCAGACTTAGACACTGGAGAAACAAATTTCATGAATCTTACAGAGAGCAACACTGGAGAGAAAGAAAGAGATGTTCTACTTCCAGGGCAGAAGTATTGTTTTGGGTCACACTGATCTATGCTAGGTTTGTATGTTTGGTTTCCAGACTAACATGGGTGGTGTAGTAGTGCATAATAATCCATTCTATGATGTAAATGTCCAAGGGAAAGTTCTCGATGATATGCTAATGTTCACACCAGGTACATACTGTTTATACTGCTGCTGCTACTACTACTACTACTACCACTACTACTACTGCTAACACTACTTCTACTAGGGCTACTACTACTACTACTACTACAAGTACTACAACTACTGAGGTACTTACGGTTTGAGAAGTGAGCGCCAGTCTAGCAGCTCCTTGGGTTTCTCTTCCACGATCAGCGTCACACCGCAGACCTCCTTGCCGCCTTCATTCTCAATGATGCACTTGTAGTTACCTGTGAGACGTGGGTTTGATGAGAAACATCAGTGTACTATACTTGGCCAAGGCTAATGAATTAATATAGGAATATGTACATAGGGACCTGACAACATCAGTGTACTTGCATGGCTAAATAAAGAAATATAGGAATACAGGAACCTAACAATTCAGATGCAAAAGGGCAACACTAGTAATCTGTCGTTATTATTCACCAAAGACTGTTGCCATACACTGTACATTGTACCTTGTATGAATGAGAGATACACAAATGAGAGATACATTAAGCCATTAGAGTTCAGACATCTAACATGGATATAACTGGCAGGGGTACAAGAAAGCTGAGAAACCTAGATTTAAACTCTGGACCAATAACACTTAGAGTCTAGACATTCAACTGCATTCAAATACATTGTGAATTTACCAGAATGCAGTAACTCTTATAAAGAGCTACATTGAAGTTCCTATACTGAACTGCAGTTATACCGAGACAGAGAAGCTGGTGTGTTATGGTAGTGCGAAGGATAGTTATACCAGATATACAGGTACAGTACAGAAGCTGGACAGGTGTGTTACGCTTAAGAACAGCTCCAGGTACAGACCTGCATCTGACGGCTTGGTCTCGCGGATCTCCATGACGTACTCGTCCTTCTTGGTGTCGTGGTAGACGTGGATGCGGGCCGAGTCCTCGATGGACCGCCACTTGCCCTTCATCCAGCGGACCGTCGGCTTCGGGTCGCCGCCTACCTTGGCGCGGAACTGTGTACCAGATCCTGGGAAGAACAAAATATATGTCAGTTTTGTAGCTAGAATAAAGTAGAAGACGAAGCCCACTCTATTTTAGATCTTTAAGCAAACTTTTCAGAGCACGTAAGAACTTATTATAGGCAAATAAGTGTTTCAGCACAGTTCAAGATTTTGTAAAGATGTCTAAAAGGAACAGCCAGCCTTCGTGCCAGATCCTGTGCGACACGTAAACAGACATGTTTAACCTACTTCCTACTACTGAAGCTCGTAACCAATACAAATATTCGGTTCCAAATGGCTACCTTAGCAGGCTGGAGGTTTAGCCAAGTTTCGTAAAAAGTTCGTAAAGGTGTCTGAAAGGCACAGCTGAACTTTTCGTAACGACTCTGCATTTGTAAATATGACGGAGACACCAGAGCTTGTCAGTTTTGTAACTCGAATAGAGTACTGTAGAGGAGCTATTGAGATCGCTTGCAGCAGCGACACCTAGCATGCCACTTTATAAATGCAAGCCAATTTACGAATATGACGATCGTATATCGAGTATTTTTCGTGGCCACTTTTATCTAAAGTAGAGGCTCAGCCAACAACTAAATTACGGAGTTATCTATCGTTTGAATCCCCACCTTCTGGCACGGTTCTAGCTTAGAAGACTTTACCGTAGACTAAAGAGCAAATATTGAGACCGCATGTAACAGCGACATCTAGCATGCCACTTTATAAATGCAAGCCTGATTTACGAATACATCCGACTACATCTCGAGTATCTTTCGTGGCACAACAACTAAACTATCTATCGTTAGAATCCCCACCTTCTGGCACGGTTCTGTATTTGGGTTTCATGATGAAGAAAGGTCCGGGTCCCTTCGTCTTGGGTTTGGCCTTCTTCACGGCTTCCTCTCCCACCATCGGGACCTCCTTCTTGGGCTTCGGTTTCTTCACCTGAAACCGAACCATGGTTTTCTCTCAAACGTCCACGATTTATTTACTACAGTAACTGTACAACATTTTGTTAGAAGTCTCCTTTGCTGTTATATCGTTTTTTCGTCACATTATTTGAGCTAGAGTCCCTTTTCTACGGCTTCTCTACAGCCAATACATGAGCCATGTTCTAGCATCTAAACCGCCAGACACGTTTTGCCCAGCACCAAATACAGATGCAAACGTACGTAACATTTACATGGCTTACTTAAATCATATTAATCCCCCTCCCCAGTCTAAGATGGAATAAACAGAAAGCGAACACTGAAAACAGGGTTACTCCTTGACGATGAAACAGTCATGTTCTAACATCTAAAACGCCAGACAAATACATTTGCAAATGTCCTACATGTAACATCTAAAGGGCTGATGTCTTAATTCTATTTTTTTTCAAAGATAGAATAAACTGAAAGCAAACACCTTAAGTAGGGCTATTCCTTAAAAAGACGTACCTTCGGTTTGACGAGGACAGGTTTCTCCTCGACCTTCTCCTCCTTCTTGGCGACGGGCTTCTTGATCTTCGGCTTGACCACCTTGGGTGGCGGGGCCTCGAACTTCAGCTCTGGCACTGAACATAAACGGGCACATTCTTCAACATCTACCCTGCGATTTCCCACCTTTGATGAACTGAGATTGTGTCCTGTATGTGTGTGTTTGCGTGTGTTCCAGCCCCGACATTATTGTGGTGTCCTGTCAGAAATTTTCGGGTCCGATCTCCTGGCATGCCCATGTAGTTAACATGACTTTCCTCACTTCAGCTCTGGCACATTCCTCAACATCTACCCTGCGATTTCCCACCTTTGATGAACTGAGATGCTAGTGTGTATGTATGTGTCCCCGCCTGTCATTACTGTGGCATCTTGACAGTTATTTCCCGGGTTCGATCCCCTGGGATGGCCATGTGCTTAACATGAACTTTCCTTACTATTGTGGAGTGACGCCTACCTTGCCTCTGTTAAAACACGTGGACTGTATAAAACACGTGGTTGTATAAAATGTATGCTTTACTCTGCTGTTATCTATCTAATTAGCATCTTAACTGGGTGTCAAAGGTGACATTTGGACGAGTGCACATGTCTACTTATAATTTAGGTGTGAACAAAACAATCACTAAATGTTATCAGGGAAATATCTTTAGAAAACTTTATCCATTACTTTGTGTTATAGGGTTTAGCATTACGTATACGTTTCTAAACGTGATTTTAATGCTAATTGTGAAGAGTTATTTATGTGACTTAAAGATAGATTAAAACGTCTAATCTCACTGATTTTCTTCATACCTTGAACATACGCAGGAGCATCCCATTATTGTATCACAGTCAGCAGAATGGACTCTTCTTCTTCTCTTTCTGCAGTTCACTGTTACGTCTTACATCCTCTTACTTCTTAGTTTGTAATAGAAGAATCTTCTAACTACATTTTATGTCTTTAACCCTTCCCATTTGAAGGGGACTGCATTACATTTATAGAGTAGCACCTACTGACTGGAAAGTTTGCGTTAAAGTAAAACATAGACGTTCGTGTTTATCTATAAAATAATCTTTATTCAGACTTTTCCTATCAGGATGGGTGGGTTTGGTAGGGTTTAGGGTAGGTGCCAGGATTTGAGGGGTTATAAGGTTTAGGGTAGGTTTCAAGGTTTTGGGGCGGTATTGGGGGAAAGTTGGGTTTGGAAAGGGTCATACATAAAGTACCACCATGTGTATCATTTGCTATAAACTGATCTTTAAGACCGACACGTATTTTCCTGGTTAGACGTTTTCTAAAACCCTTCTGAAGGTACCTGTCTGAATCAAATACCGTTATCTAGGTGTCTTTACATGTACGTGTCGCAGTGAGGTAGTGGATACACGTGATATGCTATGAATGTGTTCAGCTTATATACTCTGGAAACGTGCACAATATATAATAGGCTATCATATCTCAAGCCATACTCTTGGTTTTGCTTACACAACATGCTGTATAACCAACATATCTAGCATTCACGTTCAAGCATGCATTACGGCTCAAGCGAACGATCATTAACAAACATAAACTCCCGTGCATTTTTGGTCTCTGTCGACAGCATGATTCGCACAAGGAGGTTAAATAATTTAACCTCCTTGATTCGCAATACGAACACAGCACAAGTTTGTATAATGTTCTGTCTGTAAAATCCCGCAGCGTTGGTCATACAAGCAACAGTTTCACTCTGCAAGAGACACCGCTGTAGACTGACGCTGTCCATAACATAAAACAGGCATTTCATACAGTTTCTTTAGAATAAGATTCTCTCGTTGCAATAGATCCACGAAGTCCACGTGATACACGTCAGAATATCATGCACAAGTCACGTGCGCGGCATGCAAGAGCCAGGCAACAACGGCGATTGGTTGATTCATATACGGCCACGGCAAGATCAAAGTCCGCGCCGAGAGCGACGTCACAACTCGACGGCATCGCCCGTTGTTGTACACCGTACCTTCGATGATGAGCGGTGCCGAGATCTCCACCATCCCGGCCGCGTTGCGCGCGCGGCACGTGTAGAAGCCTTCGTCCGCAAGGTCAACTCTGCAGGACACAAACGTAACGTCGGTGTGATACCAAAATCGGTGTGATACCAAACAGCGGTGTGATACCAAACAGCGGTGTGATACCAAACAGCGGTGTGATACCAAACAGCGATGTGATACCAAACATCGGTGTGATACCAAATTGGGCAATACATGAATTTTCTAGATGTCAGCTACATGTGACGAGTACTATTAAGTAACATGGGAAGACGCTGTGAGCTATGTACAGTTCAAAGTGTTAAGAACTTTATCTACTTTAGTATGTAAAGATGAATGATGGAACGAACAATAAACGGCAAAAGAGGCATCTCTATATCTAAGTAGGAAGATATGTAAGTTCAGCAAAATTGAGATATGACATTTTATGCATGATGAGATGATGTACATATGTAACAATGGGCACAATTCAGCCTACATGCAAGTAGTGCTGCAAAGTCGATTGAACAATAAACCATTTGATTGATTGATTGATTGATTGATGCATGTTTTGCCAGCTGATTTGAGTCTTTCGTGAGTGTTACATCTCTATATCTCTGAAGATATCCAAACTCGGCAAAATAGTTTTGTCATTCACGATTGTTACCTGGGGATAGCCAGTACAGCTACGTTGTCGTCGAACAGGATCCAGTGTTTGGGTCCCTCGTGGAGCTCCACTCCGTCCTTCAGCCAGGCCACCTCGATCTCGGGTGAGCCGGTCACCGCGGCAACGAACCGCACGGACCCGCCCTCCATGGCCCGGATCTCGCCGTACTCTCGCGAGAACGACGGCGGGATGATCTGGGGAGCCTCCTCTTCAGCTGAACAGAGAAACAGTTCAAACACAACCGTTAGATTTCCATACCCACTCTTAAACATAATCACCTGAAAAAAAGGATCAAAGCGATCGTGATGAAATGAGTGTGTGTGGTGAGGTTTGCAGTATGTTATATTTGCGTTCCGGCTGAGCTATTGGGGAATGTCTGTGGAAAGAAAACTTTAAATTTCATGCGTTTGTCGCACTTTAAGTCAATGCGATGGAGTGCAAAAAAGCGTCCTGATGGAGGTGACGTCATTCTTCTGGAATGGGTGGAGATGACGTCGCTCGGTGACGTCATGATGGCGTCATAACTGACAAAAAACTACAATTTTTTTTCGCGCTGGAAGGCAATGCGATGAAGTGCAAAAATGCGTCCTGATGGAGGTGACGTCTTTCTTCTGGGATGGGTGAAGATGACGTCGTGATGGCTGTCGTGATGACGTCATGATGACGTAAAAACTACCTGTTGGCTGCTCGTCCCTCTGCTTCACCTGCGGCAGGTGTCCTGTCACCTGGAACCTGTGGTACAGCATCTCGTACTGCACGAACTTCTGCAGGAACGCGCGCGCGGACAGAGTAGGCGGTTCGGTCGGCTCCTCCACTTTCGGCTCCACCGCCAGTTTAGCGTGCATGGTCTGTTCCCCCAGAGAGTTCCGTACGGTGCAGGAGTACCAGCCGGCGTCGGTTACGCGACTTTCCTGCACTTCCAGGGTGCACACCCCGGATTCAGACATCTCAACTCTGCAACGCTCGCTGCTAGAGAGGTCTACGTCGTTAAAGTACCAGGCTACTTCGGGCGCGGGCTCTCCGACCACTTTACAGTCAAAGGCTGCCGGTTCACCCTCCAGGACGGAACAGCTCTTCGGGACTCGGATGAAGCTGGCTGGTTCTTCCTTTGAGATTTCTACCTCTTCCTTCTTCTCCACCTTAACGGACTTAAGCTGAGATTTGAAGTCGAGTTTCTCTTCTTTCTTGGTTTCTAGAAAATGTAGAGACAACTGTTACACACATGCATCAAAACGCGTTACAAAAAGCGAAAATATGGATTCAACACTTGTGTAAAGATGACAAACCATTAGAGATAAAAGCAGCACCATACATACTCTGTAGTTGAAGAGTCACCATAGCCTTTGCTTGTCCATACACATTCACAATGTCCAGCATGTATTTTCCTGAGTCCTTAGGTCCTGTCTTTTTCAGCTTTAAGACAACTGAGTGGATATGCCCACTCGAGTGCGTCTCAAAACTGTACCGACCTCCAGACTTTATAACACGGTTTCCTTGATACCAAGTGATCTGTGGAGAAAAAACATTACAAAACGTAATTAAAAAATGACTCCAGCAAACAAAATAGGAAAGAAATTGCAGTACGAACACCAAGAGCATACATTACCTCAGGAGTAGGGGAGGAAAATATCTTGAACGGGAATGTTACATCTTCGCCCTCGGTGATTGTCAGAGATTTGGGTCTCTCTATAATGTTTGGCGGAACAGGTTCAGGCTCTGGTTCGGGCTCTGACTTCACTTCCTCAAACGTCACAGGTTCGAGTGGAAGCGGTTCCATTGGTTCAACCGTTACTTCCGGTACTGTCATTGGTTCAACGGTGATGATTTCAGGTTCAACCAATACAGGAGGTTCCTCCACAATTTCGGGCTCTTCTTCGGGAATGGGTTCGGGAGCCTCGGCTATTTCAGGAGTAGGTTCAACCCCTACGCGGCTTCCAGAGTCGACTTCCTCAATAAGCAATGCCTGTAGCTGTTCTGGCGCAACTTCTTCTGTCACGAGGCTCTGTTTGATCTCAAGCGTTCGTTGAGTGCCGAAAAATGTGGCAGTTTCTTTGGACACATAGCCTTCATATGTAGCAAAGAGTAGCACCCCCTGAGGCTTCTGGGGCTCGAGCGAAATCTCAATTTCCGGTAACCCTCCGTCAACGAAGAGTACTTGTTCTGTTATCTGTGAAACAGCTGAGGCCAGAGTTTCTGTAAGTTCGAGCTCCTTTAAGATAGAGAAAACAACCTCAGAGGACAGCGTGACGTCCATCTTTCTCTCACGTGCCTCTAGCTGCTCGACATACAGAGTGACCGATCGTTCGGCTCTGTTGATGTGAATTTTGCAGTTTGTTTCATACCTGGCAAAATCGAGCATTATCGGCCCAAACTGTAGATTCATTTGTTTCTCTACGACGTAGTGTGCAGCTTCGCTTTCCTGCACTTCTGTTTGCTCTTCGGGTATTTCTTTCACAACCTTCGGCTCAACGATGAGTTTGGCTCGCATCGTCTGTTGGCCAAAATCGTTAGAAGCGGTACAGGAATACCAACCCGCATCGGAGAGAACAACTTCGTTAACGGACAACTGGCATTCTCCTGAACCATTGTAGTCTACAACGTATCGATAACCATCAAGAACCTGGTCGTCTCTGGACCATGTAAGTGTGGGTCGCGGTTCGCCAACGACTTTGCAGTAGAACTTAGCGTTCTCGCCTTCTGTGCCAGTCCAGTTCTTAGGAACCTTGACAAAAGCCGCTGGTTCTTTCTTTTCTACAACTTCTTCTACAACTTCGACCTTTTCTTGTTTGAGAGTTTTCAACTGCTTGAGGAACGTGGGTTTCTCTTCCTTTTCGCGAGTGACGAGTTGGAGAGTCATCATGGCTCTCGCTTCCCCGCACTCATTAGAGATAGTCACAAGAAAGTTGCCAGAATCTTTAGATGCTACCTTCTTGATTACAAGAGATGTGGTGTACAACTGCCCACTTGTTTCTGTTGTGATTTTTAGTCTGCCACCAGATTTGAGAACGCGGTTGCCTTGGTACCAGGTAATCTGTGGTGTGGGAGATGCCATCACCTTACAGACAAACTCTACGTCTTGTCCCTCCTCTACAGACATCGCCTTCGGTTTTTCCACAAAGAAGGGGCCAATGTCTTCGGGTTGTGGCTCTCCTTCTGAAGACACATCCTCAAGATCTACCGGTTCTTCAGGGATGGACTCTAATGGTTCACCTTCCACCTCAGTTTCTGTCATTGGCTCAACTTCGACTAATTCTGGCTCGACAAGTTCTGCTGGTTCAAGCGACTCTGGTTCCGGGACAATTTGGTCCTCTGGTATTTCTGCAAGAATGTCTGACTCTAAAATCGGTTCTAGAGTTTCAACGTCCTCCTGTGCGGGTAGATGCGACTCGAGCTGGACTATCTCTGGTTCTTCCGGCTGCAGTTCAACCGTTAGTTTAGCTCGCATGGACTGTTCTCCGTGAGCATTGCTGACTGTGCACGTGTACCAACCTGAGTCAGAAGTGACGGTATCACGAATAGACAACACACAAACACCGGACGAGTTGTAATCCACAGTGTAACGGTCTCCTTCCAATTCCTGGTTGTCTCTGAACCACTTCAGGGTTGGACGTGGCTCGCCGACTACCTTACAGTCGAACTCAGCAGTTTCTCCCTCCAACGTGTCGAAGTTTTTGGGAACTTTCACAAACGAAGCAGCCTCTGCTTTTTCTTCTACTTCCTCTGTCTTTTCCTCTTTGACTGTCTTCAGTTGTTTTCTGAAGTCTACCTTTTCTTCCTTCTGCACGGTGACAAGTTGAAGGGAGATCATGGCTCTTGCTTCGCCAAAATCATTTGAAGCGACCAGTAAGATCTTTCCTGAATCTTTTGTTGCCACTTTCTTGATCTTCAGTGACGTGACGTACACCTGCCCACTTTCCTCTGTAGTTACCTTCAAGCGACCGCCAGATTTCAGAGCACGATTTCCTTGGTACCAGGTAATCTGTGGGGTGGGAGATGCCATAACCTTACAAGTAAACTCTACGTCTTGCCCCTCCTCTACAGACATCGCCTTGGGTTTTTCTACAAAGAAGGGACCGATGTCTTCTGGCTCAGGTTCACCTTCTGAGAACAGTTCCTCAAAGTCTACTGTTTCCTCAGGAAGGGACTCCCGTGTTTCAGTCGACACTTCAGCTAATTCTTCAGGCTCTACTGTAAGTGATTCTAGCTCCACAGGCTCTGAAGGTTCAAGGGGTTCCGCTAATACCTCTAAGTCCTCTGGGATTTCTTCAAGAGTAACTGCCTCCTGAGGTTCCTCCACAACTTCTTCCACCTCCTCCTTGGAAGGAAGAGTCAGTTCTAAGTGTATCGTCTCAAGAAATCGGGAGCCTTCAGGTACTTCACCATCAAATGTAAGCTGTAGCTCCGTCTGGTCTCCTACAGGCTGGAGGAGGATCGTGATTTCCGGTAAACCTCCGTCAATGAACAGAACCTGTTCAGCCACCTGTGTGATCAAGGAAGCTAACATTGTCTGTATGTCAAATTCCCTTAGGATGGAAAGTACTAAGTCTGAAGTCAAGTCGACTTCCAGTTGTTTTTCCATTGGTTCTAACTCCTCAACGTATACGACAAGCCGTCTGGAGACTTTACTGATGAAAATACGCGTTTGCTTTAGGATAGTGATGTACTCTAGCAATAAGGTGGCAAAAGTGATTTCCCTACGTTCAACTATAGTCAAAGAGTCTTCCTCAAGGGCTGGTTCTGGCTCAGGTTCAGGTTTGGGTTCTACAGCAAGTTTAGCCCGCATGGACTGTTCCCCGTGAGGGTTACTGACCGTACAAGTGTACCAGCCTTGGTCAGAAGGGACGGTGTCATGAATAGACAATACACAAACTCCGGACCCGTTGTAATCTACGGTGTAACGGTCGCCTTCCAATTCTATGTCATCTTTTGACCATTTCAGCGAAGGTCGTGGTTCACCGACAACCTTGCAGTCAAATTCAGCGGTCTCACTTTCGAGAGTGCTGCAGTTCTTGGGGACTTTTATAAACGCGGCAGGCTCTGTCTTTTTAACTTTAACAGGTTCCACCTCTTTTGGTTTTTCTTGCTTGACAGTTTTTAACTGTTTCTTGAATTCTACTTTCTCTTCCTTTTTAACACTTAGGAAATCAAGAGACATCATGGCTCTGGCCTCTCCATAATCATTTGAGGCAGTAAGCATGAGGTTACCTGCATCCTTTGGCGCTACCTTCTTAATGATAAGGGACGTGGTATATAGCTGACCACTAGTTTCTGTTGAAATCTTTAGTCGGCCAGTAGATTTAAGAACCCTGTTACCCTGGTACCAAGTAATTTGGGGTGCAGGAGAAGCCATAACCTTACAGACAAACTCTACATCTTGTCCCTCCTCTACGGACATTGCTTTGGGCTTTTCAACGAAGAATGGAGCAACGTCTTGTGGCTCAGGCTCCCCTTCTGAAACAACTTCCTCAAGATCTACCGGTTCTTCGGGAAGAGATTCCACTGTCTCAGTGGACACCTCAGTTTCTTCCATTGGTTTAAGTGAGGAAGACTTTTGTTTGACAAGCTCTGCGCCCACATACTCCTCTGGTTCTTCGACAATTAACTCCTCCGGTATTTCCTCTAGTATCTCTGTCTCTGGAATCCCTTCGACCAGTTCGATTTCTTCGTCTGGAGAGTAATACAGTTCCGGTTCGACGATCTGGGGTTCAACTGGTTTTAGATGGAGGATGAGTTTGGCCCGCATGGACTGTTCTCCGTGGATGTTGCTGACTGTGCATGTGTACCAGCCTTGGTCAGAAGGGACGGTGTCATGAATAGACAACACACAAACTCCGGACTGGTTGTAGTCCACGGTGTAACGGTCGCCTTCAAGTTCTATGTCGTCCTTAAACCACTTCAAAGATGGACGTGGTTCGCCGACAACTTTGCAGTCAAACTCAGCTGTTTCTCCTTCCGGTGCTTCGCAGTTCTTAGGAACCTTAACAAATGAAGCAGGCTCGGCTTTCTCGCCCAGGATCGCTTCTAGTCTCTCTTCTGTGGCTTCGTCTTTTTCACTCTGGATACTCTGGATACTTTGCCTTCTACTTTCCGCTTTTGCCTTTAGTTGTTTTCTGAAGTCCACTTTTTCTTCCTGCACGGTTACGAGCTCAAGCGAAATCATGGCTCTGGCCTCTCCCAGCTCATTTGATGTTACCACTAGGAAATTTCCAGAATCCTTCGGTGCTACCTTCTTAATCACAAGCGAGGTGGTATACAACTGTCCGCTAGATTCTGTAGTGATCTTGATCCTGCCGCTAGATTTGAGCACGCGGTTTCCTTGGTACCATGTAATCTGTGGTGTGGGAGATGCCATAACCTTGCAAGTAAACTCTGCATCTTGCCCTTCTTCTATAGACATCGCTTTGGGCTTCTCAAAGAAGAAGGGAGCGACGTCTTCAGGCTCGGGTTCGCCTTCAGAGGACACTTCTTCCAGGTCCACAGGCTCCTCTGGAATAGACTCAACAGTCTCGCTGGTCACATCGGCAAACTCTGTTGGCTCAACTTCCGCTGATTCTTGTTCAAAGAGCTCCGGTTCTTCAAAGGGTTCCAGTTCTTCTACAGCCAACTCCTCCGGCATCTCCTCCAAGACAGCAGCCTCCACTGGCTCCTCCACAACTTCTGTAACTTCCTCCGTGGACGGGAGTTGGAGCTGCAAGTGTATCGTTTGTAGAAATCGATATTGTTCGAGCATTTCGCCTTCAAAGTTGAGCTGCAGCTCGGTCTGGTCCCCCACAGGCTGGAGGAGGATGGTGATTTCCGGTAAACCTCCGTCGATGAACAAAACTTGTTCCGTGACTTGTTTGATCAACGAGGCAAGCATGAATTCCACATCGAATTCTCTCAGGATGGACATTACCAAGTCAGACGTCAGCTCGACCTCCAGTTGTTTCTCTCTTGGCTCCAACTCTTCAACATACACCGCAAGCCGCCTGGAGATTCGGCTGATGTATATACGTGTCATCTTGAGGATAGTGATGAAGTCAAGCATTAGAGTGGTGAATGTAATTTCCCTGCGTTCAGTAATAGTGACGAGTTCTTCCTCCTCTTCAGGTTCTGGTTCTGGTTCTTTAAGTATCGGTTCCACGGCGAGTTTAGCCCGCATGGACTGTTCTCCGTGAGGGTTACTGACCGTGCATGTGTACCAACCTGCATCAGAAGGAACGGTGTCGCGTATAGACAGCACACAGACACCTGATGAGTTGTAGTCTACAGTGTAACGCTCTCCTTCCAGTTCTTGGTCTTCTCGGTACCACTTCAAAATGGGACGAGGTTCACCGACAACCTTGCAGTCGAACTCGGCTGTTTCCCCTTCGAGAGTGCTGCAGTTCTTGGGGACTTTGATAAACGCGGCAGGCTCTGTCTTTTCAACGGGTTCCGGCTCTTTAGGCTTTTCCTGCTTCACGGTTTTCAACTTTTTCTTGAAGTCTACTTTTTCCTTTTCCACCGTTATAAACTCGAGAGACATCATCGCTCTGGCCTCTCCGAACTCATTGGACACAGAAAGCAATAGATTTCCTGTATCCTTGGGCGCTACCTTCTTAATCATTAGATATGTGGTGTACAGTTGCCCGCTTGTCTCTGTGGAGATTTTCAGTCGGCCGCCAGTTTTGAGAACCCGGTTGCCTTGGTACCATTTAATCTCGGGTGTGGGAGAAGCCATAACCTTGCAGACAAACTCTACATCTTGCCCTTCCTCTACAGACATGGCTTTGGGCTTTTCAATAAAGAACGGTGCGACATCTTCAGGTTCAGCTCCTTGTGAGGACACCTCGTCGAAATCTACCTTCTCCTCTGGCAGAGCCTCCATCGTTTCAGTTGTCACATCGGCCCATTCTGCTGACTTCAGAGCAGCTGTTTTAAGCTTAACTCGCTCGGCAGATTCAAACTCTTCCGGTTCTTCAACAATCAATTCCTCAGGTACTTCCTCAAGTATTTCTGACTCAGAAATTCCCTCGATAAGTTCAATTTCTTGGTCTGGGGAA
The DNA here is from genome assembly GCF_001625305.1 of Branchiostoma belcheri. NCBI lineage: Eukaryota > Metazoa > Chordata > Leptocardii > Amphioxiformes > Branchiostomatidae > Branchiostoma > Branchiostoma belcheri. The sequence goes on along the minus strand of NW_017803865.1, from coordinate 2,566,266 downwards.
AAGAACCCGTCTTTTTGCATTGTTTTTGGCTCGTCGGGTTTCAAGTGCAGTGTGAGCTTGGCCCTCATGGACTGTTCTCCGTGAGCATTGGTTACAGTGCATGTGTACCAGCCTTGGTCCGAAGGAACGGTGTCATTGATGTGCAACACACAGACTCCGGATTGGTTGTAATCCACGGTGTAACGGTCTCCTTCCAGGTCTTGGTCATCTTTGGACCACTTCAGGGAAGGGCGTGGTTCGCCAACAACTTTGCAGTCAAACTCAGCAGTTTCGCCTTCCGGTGCTTCGCAGTTCTTGGGAACCTTGACGAATGCTGCAGGCTCGGCCTTCTCATATAATGGCTGGACTTCTATTTTCTCTTCTGTGACTTCTTCCTTTTCACTCTGGATACTCTGGATACTTTGCCGTCTACTTTCCGCTTTTGCCTTGAGTTGTTTTCTGAAGTCCACTTTTTCTTCCTGCACGGTGGTAACCTCGAGAGACAGCATAGCTCTTGCCTCTCCGTAATCATTTGATACTACCAACATTAGGTTGCCTGAATCTTTTGGAGCTATCTTTTTAATCATAAGACATGTTGTGTACAACTGCCCACTAGTTTCTGTAGTAATCTTTAGTCGGCCGCCTGTTTTGAGAACACGGTTACCTTGGTACCAGGTGACTTGGGGTGCAGGAGAAGCCATAACCTTACAGACAAACTCTACATCTTGGCCTTCTTCCACGGACGTCGCTTTGGGCTTCTCGATAAAGAAGGGAGAGACGTCTTCAGGTTCAGGCCCTTGGGATGAGACTTCGTCAAAATCTACCTGCTCTTCTGGAAGACCCTCCATCTTCTCTGTTGTCACATCAGCCCATTCTGCTGACTTCAGAGCAGCTGCCTTCAGTTTAACACGCTCGGCAGATTCGAACTCTTCTGGTTCTTCGATAACCAACTCTTCAGGTATCTCTTCAAGTATTTCTGCCTCACACAGTCCTTCTACTACCTCTGTGACTGTATCCTCTGAGGGAATGGGTTCGAGCTGTCCAGTTTGTGGTTTAACTTCGACAGGTTTGAGAATAAGGCTTAGCTTAGCCCGCATGGACTGTTCCCCATGGATGTTGCTGACCGTGCATGTGTACCAGCCCTGGTCAGAAGGAACGGTGTCACGGATGTACAACACACAGACTCCGGACGGGTTGTAGTCCACGGTGTAACGGTCTTCCTCCAGCTCTACGTCGTCTTTGAACCACCGTACATAGGGACGTGGCTCACCGACAACTTTGCAGTCAAACTCGGCTCTTTCTCCTTCTGGAGTTTCATAGTTCTTGGGAACTTTCACAAATGCAGCAGGTTCTGCCTTCTCTTCAGGCTTCTTTGACTCTTCTTCTCTGACCTCCTCTTTTACTATTTGTTCCTCCTGGATGCTCTGTTTTCTCTTTTCCTGTTTGACTGTCTTCAGTTGTTTTCTGAAGTCGACTGATTCCTCTTTTTTCACAGTTACGAGCTGAAGAGTCATCATAGCCCTGGCCTCTCCGTAGTCATTTGATACCACCAGTAACATATTTCCTGAATCTTTGGGCGCTACCTTTTTAATTATAAGTGTTGTGATGTACAGCTGACCACTAGTTTCTGTTGTAATCTTAAGACGACCTCCAGACTTCAAAACTCGGTTGCCTTGGTACCACGTAATCTGTGGTGTGGGAGATGCCATCACCTTGCAAGTAAACTCTACGTCTTGCCCTTCTTCCACTGACATTGCCTTGGGTTTCTCAAAGAAGAAGGGGGCAACGTCTTCAGGCTCAGGGCCTTGTGAGAGAACTTCGTCTAGATCTACATGTTCTTCTGGAAGTGAGTCCATGACCACGATGGACACATCGGCCCATTCCGCTGGTTTCACAGAAGCTGTTTTCACTTTTACTCGTTCGGCAGATTCAAATTCTTCTGGTTCTTCGACAACCAACTCTTCGGGTATTTCTTCTAGTATCTCTGCCTCTGACAAGCCTTCGACTACTTCTGTGATCGTGTCCTTCGCAGGAACATACAGCTGAAGTTGAGCGGCTTGGGGATGTACTTCTACAGGTTTCAGTATAAGGCTAAGTTTAGCCCGCATGGACTGTTCTCCGTGAGGGTTGCTGACCGTACATGTGTACCAGCCTGCGTCAGAAGGAACGGTGTCATTGATGTACAACACACAGACTCCGGACTGGTTGTAGTCCACGGTGTAACGGTCTTCCTCCAGCTCTACGTCGTCTTTGAACCACCTCACAAAAGGACGTGGCTCACCGACAACTTTGCAGTCAAACTCAGCTCTTTCTCCTTCTGGAGTTTCGTAGTTCTTAGGAACCTTCACGAACGCAGCAGGCTCGGCCTTCTCGCCAGGCATGACTTCTATTGTCTCTTCTGTGACTTCTTCATTTTCTTTTTCTTTCTGGATACTTTGCCTTCTACTTTCCGGTTTGACTGTCTTCAGTTGTTTCCTGAAGTCAACTGTTTCATCTTTTTTCACGGTTACGAGCTGAAGAGTCATCATTGCCCTGGCTTCTCCATAGTCATTTGATACTACCAGCAGCATATTTCCTGAATCTTTAGGTGCTACCTTCTTAATGATAAGTGATGTGATGTACAACTGCCCACTAGTTTCTGTGGTAACTTTCAGTCGTCCACCAGATTTGAGAACGCGGTTTCCTTGGTACCAGGTAATCTGTGGGGTGGGAGATGCCATCACCTTGCAGACAAACTCTACATCTTGTCCCTCCTCTACAGACATCGCTTTTGGTTTCTCAAAGAAGAACGGAGCAACGTCTTCAGGCTCAGGCCCTTGTGAGAGAACTTCGTCTAAGTCTGCTGGTTCCTCTGGGAGAGCCTCTATCGTTTCAGAGACCACGTCGGCAATTTCTAATGGTTGAACCAAGGCTGAGCTTTGTTTAACTTGTTCTGCAGATTCAAATGGCTTTGGTTCTTCTACAGCCAAGTCTTCTGGGATTTGTTCAAACATGGCAGCCTCAGACAGGCCTTCGAGTACAACTTGTACAGTATCCTTCGCGGTAAAAGGCTCGCGAAGTTTGCCAGTCTTAGGCTCCACTTCTACAGGTTTCAAATCAAGCGTGAGTTTAGCCCGCATGGACTGTTCCCCATGGATGTTGCTGACCGTGCATGTGTACCAGCCCGCGTCAGAAGGGACGGTGTCACGGATGTACAACACACAAACTCCGGACGGGTTGTAGTCCACGGTGTAACGGTCTTCTTCTAAATCTTGGTCATCTTTTGACCATTTTACGGAAGGCCGAGGGTCGCCGACGATTTTGCAGTCGAACATGGCGGTTTCCTCCTCAGGTACGTTGCAGTTTTTAGGGACTTTAACGAATGAAGCAGGCTCTCCCTTTTCGTCTGGTTTTACCTCTACCTTTTCTTCTTTGACTTCTTGTATCAGTTCCTGTTTGACTTCTACTAAAGGTTCCTGTTCGACTACCTCTTCTACCTTTTCCTCTTTGACTACCTTTTCCTGTTTCACTACCTTCTCCTGTTTGACAGCCTTGAGTTGCTTCCTAAAGTCCACCGTTTCTTCTCTTTTCACTGTTACCAACTGAAGAGAAATCATCGCTCTAGCCTCTCCGTAGTCATTTGATATTACCACCAATAAATTACCCGAATCTTTGGGCGCTACCTTCTTAATGATAAGAGACGTGGTATACAACTGTCCGCTTGTTTCTGTTGTGATTTTCAGTCTGCCGCCAGATTTGAGAACCCGGTTTCCCTGGTACCAGGTAATCTGTGGTGTGGGAGAAGCCATAACCTTACAGACAAACTCTACGTCTTGCCCCTCCTCTACAGTCATCGCTTTCGGTTTCTCGATAAAGAAGGGAGAGACATCCTCAGGCTCAGGTCCTTCTGAGGACACCTCGTCCAGATCCACAGGTTCCTCGGGTAGTGACTCTAGAGTTTCACTGGTCACGCCAGCTAATTCTATAGGCTGAACTACAGCTGATTCTTGTTCAACAAGCTCGGGTGGTTCGACTGGTTCTGGCTCCTCTACTACTGCCTCCTTCGAGACTTCTTCAGGTGCCTGTTTTGTCTCTTCAACGACTTCTTCAGCTACTTCTTCCTTTAGCGGAAGACGCAGCTGTATGTTTAAGATTGACTTGTGGGTTACTTCAGAGATTGCACCCTCGAAAGTCATCAGTAGCTGTGTCTGTGTCCGGAAGGGCTTCAGGATAATCGTTATTTCTGGAAGCCCGTTTTCAATGAATAGTAGTTGTTCTGCAAGCTGCATCACGACAATGAATAGGTATGCCTCAAGTTTGAATTCTTTAAGAATCGACATCAAAGTCTTCTGTGTCAGTTCTAACATCTTAAGATGTTTTTCTTTCACCGGCAACCCTTCAAAATGAACAGACACCTTCTTGTTTACTTTGCTGATGTAGATAATGATCTTACGTTTGATTATGTAGCGCTCCAGCATTATTGGCTGGAACTTTATCTTCCGCACGACCTCCTGTTCAACCTCAGGAGGAATCTCAGGAGTTGGCTCTTCCTCGACAGGCTTAAGTTCAACGGTTAGTTTGGCTCGCATGGTCTGCTCGCCAAGCTCGTTAGACACGGTTACCGAGTACCAGCCCGCGTCAGAAGCCGTCGCATCGCGAACGTACAAAACGCAAACGCCAGACGGGTTATAGTCAACAACGTAACGGTCACCCTGTACTTCTTGGTCATCTTTGCACCATTTTAGCGAGGGCCGAGGCTCCCCGGTGACTTTACAGTCAAACATGCCATTCTCTCCTTCTACTACTGTACAATTCTTGGGCACTTTGATAAAGGCTGCAGGTAGCTGTTTGGCTTTGGCTACTGGTTCTTCCTGCTTTGGTTTCTCTTTTACTGCTTTTAACGGGACCTTATAGTCTACTTTTTCCTCAACTACTGGCTCTGAAACAGATAGAAATGATAGATTACTGAAACTGCCAATAGAAAGTACCATCCTTTTAAAATCTATGCAAATCTATATTAAAATCTATGATAACATTCTATGAATACAAGGAATTTGCAATGCATTATCAAGAGGTCTTAACATCGAACTCACTTTGAACTTGAAGGGAAATCATGGCCTTGGCTTCCCCTGCTTGGTTTCTAACTTCGAGAACGTACTTTCCAGAATCCTTCGCTGCAGACTGCTGTATGCACAGAGTGATCACATACAGGTTCCCTTCGTTCGTGGTTGTTACTGTGAGGCGTCCGCCCGGTTTCACTGGCCGGTTACCGTGATACCACGTTATCTGCGAAGAAATTCAGAATAATGTATATGAAAAACCTACATTTACGAAGCACTAAAAACCATTGTGAAAGACTGGAAAAAAATCAGCATCTTGCAAACCGCAAATTAAGTAATAGACTGGGTGCCAGTCTGTTACCAGAGCCAGTATACTGGCTAGCTCTTCATCTCCAGGGCCAAAGAAATTTTACCACAGACACTCTTATACTCTGCTTCTCATGGTCTAACTGTGGACTGGCCTGTGTTTTGGCTCTGAGAACAGTCTGGCATCCAGGCTAGCTAAAACATAATGATAGCTACCTTTGGAGCGGGCGACGCCACAACTTCGCACAAAAACTCTGCATTTTGGCCTTCGTCAACCGTCAAAGGCTTCGGTTTGACCGTAAAGTAGGGCGGGATCATCTCGACTTCGGGTTCAACGCGGCGCTGAGTCTCCTGTTCCACTGCTGTAGGTTCACGCGTGGCGAACATGGACTGGAGAAACTGCGCTCCCTCGCGCAAGGCGCCTTCAAACGTCACCGTCATACGAGCGCCACCTGGAGACACCGGCTGGAGCAGCACGCTGACCTCGGGTAACCCGTCTTCGATGAAGAGCACCTGTTCAGCAACTTGTGTGATCAAGGCTGACACCATGTCGTCGATCTCAAACTCTTTCAGTATCGCGAAGACGACTTCAGACGACAGCGGGATTTCAAGCCGCTTTTCTTTGGTGGGTAGTTCGTCCACGTAAAATGTGACCGTTTTCTCCACTTTGCTGATTCGTATTTTTGTCTCGCGGAATATAGTAGTGTGTTCTATCATGACCGGTTTGAAGTGCACGCGTCTTTTCTTGATCTTTGGCACCTCCTCTTCGTGATAGAACCTCTGCAGGAACTCGGAACCAGCAGGAATGTCACCCTCATACGTTACCACTAACTGGACGTTCCGAGCTCCGAAAGGTTGTAGGAGGACACTGACCTCAGGAAGACCCCCGTCTACCAACAGGGTCTGTTCCACACAGTGTGTGATGACAGAAGCAAGGCCGTCCTCCACTTTGAATTCCTGCAAGATTCCCTTCACGGTTTCTGCGGACAGCGGGACTTCCATTTGCCGTGCGACGGGTGGAAGTTTCTCCACGTGCATGGTGACCGTCCTGTTGGCTTTGTGGACAGAAATGCGCGTCTCTCTCGAGATGGACGCTTCCTCCAGCACGACCGGGTGAAATCGCACCCTCTTCTCTTTCTTCTTCGGTTCGGCGGTGGATTTTAAATGGATCGTGATTTCAGGAGAAGTCTTCATATCAGGATCAGCGTCTAAGACCTGAGCTATCGCGTCGGAAACGGCCGAACAGATCTCATCTGGTTCTCCCTCAGATGATAGCCGAGCGCCTACAGTTTCAGGCTCCACAATGAATATCTTAAAGCTCTTTGGCATCTGCCCTGGCCGCACTATTGTGATCATTTTTGTTTGCCTGTTGACTCGTATAGTGAGAAGCTGAACGTTTTCGTCAACTTCTTCTCTCTCAAGTTTCTGTGCTTCTTCTAGTGTTATACTACTCACTACTCTTGCTGGTTTCGGTTTCAGATGAAAGGTAACTTCAGAAGTGTTCGGATCTCTAGCAACTGCCTTGTTGAACGTCTGTGCGACAGCTTCTGCGATCTCTGGTCTCTCCCCGAAAGCAAGAAGACTTTTGATGATGTTTTCTGCGTTCACGACGGCGCCAATCTTCACCCAGTGTTCCTGACCACCTCGCAGGACTATAAGAGTGTTAACTCGCCTGTTGACTTTGATGGTGGTCTCCTGCTGCAGTTTTGCCTCTAGTGGTGAGGCTTGCAAGCGGAGGCGGAGCGGCTCTCTCCTCTCGGATGCCCGCACCTTCAGCTTCAAGTTAAACTTGACCTTCTTCGCGTTGGGGTCTTTTGCGACCGCCTTGTCGTAGGTCTGGGCTATAGTAGAAGCTACTTCTTCCCTCTCACCTGCAGCTATTAGTATGGTTCTGATTATTTCAGATGAGAGTTCTCCCTGTATCGGGAAGGTTTTCTCGGTCCCGTTTTTGACAAGCGTCATCATTTTGGTTTGTCGATTGATTGTGATGACTGCTGTTAGCTCTGAGACTGTTGCTTCTGCCGGGGACGGAGCGAGCTCTAAACGCAATGGCTTTAAGGTTGCTGGCTGCTGGACGCGCGGCTTGACGTTAAACACGATTTCAGTCGCCCTGGTCTGGCTGGCAACGATTTTAGCGAAGGTTTGGGAAACAGCCGAAGCCACCTCCGGCCTCTCGCCAGCCTCTAGCAGAGCGTTTCTCATGTTCTCAGCGGTCAGCTCCCCTTGGACGGTGAACCGCTGTTCTTGCCCGTTTCTGGTGATGATCACCAATTTTGTCTCCCTGTTAACCTTAACCGTGGCTTCGACAGACGGAACTGGTTGGATGACCTGGCGCTGGACCTGTCTGTGCTTGAGATGGAATGTGATCTCAGTTTCCGCAGCACCGGTGGCGACGGCTCTCGCGTAGGTCTCAAGAATGGCCTCTGCGAGGTCCCTCCTCTCTCCGACTGCCTTCAGCGCGTTTTCTACGTTCTCCTGCGTAAATTCGCCGTGAACCTGCAGGATTCTCTCATTGCCGTCGTGAAAGATCATGACCATCCCTGTTGGTCTGTTGACTCTGATGGTTAGAGTTGCAGCTTCTTCGGTTGACACAGGGCGTCGAGCGGTTGTGTCTCCTTCCGACACTACCTGCGGTTTCAGGCGAATAGTGATCTCTTCCGTACTGGTGTCAGCCATCATGGTCTTTGCAGCGACCTGTGCGATGGACAAAGCGACTTCCGGTCGCTCCCCAGCCGCTTCTAGGGCGCGCTGGATGGTTTCTGTAGTCAACTCGGCGTTCACGTTGATAATTTTTGGCGCACGAGACTGGCGATACACCGTGATGGTCCTCGCCCTTCTGTTCAGCTTGATGGAAGCGGTCTGTTCGGTTACAGTCTGCTGTAGATGCTCGGCGTCTGTTTCTAGCCTAACCGGACCAACTCGCTGCTGCTCCTCGGCTTTAGCAGGTTGAGCGTGAAGACGGATGGAGATCTCATTGGGCCTGTCGGCGCCGTAGTCGGGTGACATTACCCGCATCACCACCTGCGCAATCCCGGCCGCGACTTCGCGACGTTCACCGATCGCAAGGAAGGCCTTAATCACGCTTTCCATGCTGATATCTGCGCCTAACTTTACCTGTTCCGACTCTCCGTTTTGTCGGATTATGGTCACGACTCTTGTGAGTCGGTTTACTCTAACGATAGAGGGTGGTTCTCGCGTTGGTTTTTCCTTCTTTAGCTTAGCTGGGAGGATTTCTGGATGCTCATCAGGAATGATCTTCACTTCGGACTCCAGCGTTTCTTCCCCGCCTTCTTCTGTAAAGAACCGGAGAACTCCCGGCCGTGTACGAAACTCCGCGCTGGTGAACGCCCTAACGATGGACTGCCCTACAGCTGAAGCGACCTCTTGTGGCGCTCCCGCTAACTGCAGCTGGGCGGCGACGTCCTCTGCAGTCAGCTTCCCATCGATTTTGATCACCTGTGGCTCCTGTCCTTCCCTGTGGATTTTCAGGATATCCTCTTCCCTGTGAATTTCAAAACTTTCAGGCGTTTCTCCCTCTTGTTTGGGCTCGACGTGAATGCGTATTTTCTTTCCAGGCTCCCCTATGCGAAGTCCAATCTTGACTTCTTTGGTTTCGGTTTCATGTACTTCTTCTGCCTGTGTCCTGGTTGCTTCAATTTGCACAGGCACAACGGAGTCCTCACCGTCGCCTTCATAGCCGCTGTCTGAAACTATAGACGACCGTCTCGGCACGCCTTCCAGCAGCCCCACTCGCATCTGCTCCCGCTCTAACTGGTGCTGAAGCTCGCCTGGAGCAAAATGGACTCTAGGATGAGAAGACGGTGACTCTTCTCCCTCCTCTGCCTTTCTTTCCTTCACTAATATTCCGGAGAGAACGTCTTCCTGCAGCTTTACCTGAGGTTCCTCCGGTTGCTTTGGTTCGTCTGGTGCTACCTCTACTACTTTGTCCTCGAAGGAGACTTCCTCTGCTAGTTTTGTCTCTTGCTCTGTGATCAAGCCAGCTGTTTCTGTTGTTAGGATCTCTTGAGCAATGACTTTTTCATCTGCGACTGGCATTTCGAAAATTGGCGAGGCGGGTTCTTCTGTTTGTTGGGTAACTAGAAAACCAAAACAGAATTCGTACAATTTATGGGTTGGCTTTACTTGAAATGTACCCCTGTAATTTGCAGTGTCATTATATGTGGCACAAAAAGGCAGCAATGTGAGGAAAATTTGCGATTACAATCACCGCTCAATAAATAACAGCGAAATAGATAAGCAACATGCTTACATTAACTAGTTTTTATTCATTTAACTTTATTCATATCCTTCCGGCAAAAGAAGCATAAAGCTTGGACTTGATGCTCGCGCTGTGGAGTCAGCAAACAACATGCTCACCAGTTTTTATTCCTTTAACTTCATACATCTTTCTGTTCTGTTCTGTTCCAAGAAAAAAAGCATAAAGCATGGACTGGTGGTGATGCTCGCGCTGTGGAAGTAAAACTAACCTCTATCGACAATCAGATCAGCGTAGCACATAGCCTGGCCGGCTTCACTAACAGCCCTGCAGATGTACTCCTCCTCATCCTCCGGCCGCACGTTAGGGATCACCAGGCTGCTGCTCCCGTCGTTACTGTACTCTATAGTAAACCTTCCTCCAGGCTCGATCTCCACATCGTCCTTGTACCAGATCAGCTGCGGCTTGGGTCGTCCCACCGCCCGACGGGTGAAGCGTGCCGTCCCGCCAACTTCTACCCGCACGATCTCGTCGATGATTTCGCCGACGAACTTGGGCGGTGCGAACTCTGGTTCGGCGGCGGTTTCGTCTTTCCCCGGCTCAGTGGGAGATTCGGGTGGGAATTCTACGATCATCTCTTGCTTTGTGATCCGTTTCTGTTCGAGTTTGGTCTTGAGCTTCTCGCCACGGCTTTCCTCTGATTGTGGAGGAAAGAAATCCTTCTTGAGAACTTTTTTTTTAATCTCTCATGCGAAAATTGCAGGAAAGAAGACGACGACAGCATGCGGCATGCATTGCTCTGCAGTACTTCGCATTCGCTGCCATGCATAACAAGATAACGCGCTGCACATGCGGCAACTTTCCAAAGCCTAGATATGTGGTTGCAGGTTTGAACAATGTTTGCAATTAAATACAGTGCGTGCAAGTAGATGTACTGAGCATAGCAGCTTCCTGCATACAAAAAGCACTTGTTTTTACCACAAGTTTCTGTATACAAGCAAGACATTCAGTTGAACCGGAGTACATATGGGTAGCCATTGCCACGATGCTTTAGCAAGCAAACAAGCAATTCGTTCAGAAAAAGGTTACAAACTAAGAAGAAACGACAATTTCGTATCTAGAACTGTGCGTATCTAGTTCTATGCCTGAATGGGTTAGGTCTTAAGATCAGTCACGGTTCTGGATAGTCTCCGCGTATCCAAGAACATAGATTTTCCTCAGGCACGGTTCTGGATAACCGCGGACTATCCAGAACCGTGTCTGAGCACGGTTCTGGATAAAGCACGGTTCTGGATAATCTCCGCATATCCAAGAATGTAGATTTGTCCCAGGCACAGTTCTGGATACACGTGGACCATCCCGAAGCATAGTTCTGGATAAAGCACGGTTCTAGATACAACAAAGAGGCAGGTAAATTATATATTATCTATCTACCTGAGAAGTAGATGTCTGCGGTGCAGAAGGCACTTCCCGCCGAGTTGACGGCCGTGCAGGTGTACTCAGCCTCGTCCTTCTCTGTGACGTCACGGATGGTGAGCGACGTCACCCCCGCGTCAGACCGCACGATGACGTAGCGATCGCTCGGCTCGATTTTCGCGCCATCCCTGAACCAGGCAACCTCCGGGGTTGGGTTTCCCGCGACCCTACACTGGAACAAGGCGGGCTCTCCCGGAACTACTATGAAATCTTCAATAGTCTGGAGGAATGAAGGAGCAGATGGGACTGTCTCGTCTTCCTCTGGACCTTCCTCGGCCGAGAGGAAGTCTTCAGGAGCAGGGCTCTCAACCGATGCCCCGGAAAACGTCCGTTCTTTGTCAAGTGGGAACTCGACTAGAGGTGACTTGGCTCGTTTCAAGTCTAACCCTTCGCCTACAGTCAACTCTGTCAGGGTCTCAGTGGGTGCAGCTTTTTCTTCCACCCTGAGTTCAGCTTTGCTTTCGTCCCTGGCGTCTACTGTTTCCCCATGAACCTCAAAGGCAGCCTGGCGAAGCTCTTCAACCATGGAAGTGTCCTTTTCTACTGTTACAGGCTCCTCTTGTATTGTGGGAATGTCTTTTTGTTCTTCCTCCACTGCAGGAGGTTCTTCGACAACTTCTGGTTTGTCTAGAGTACAGGAGTCACTTGTTACAACTACATTCAAGACCCCCACAACACACAGAGTGAAAATCTAAGATACATTAAGTGTTCCTTTAGTAGCAGACAAAATCAGGTGCGTCAAGAACATACTAAGATAATTTCTTCCTCACTCTATCAAAACTTAACAAAGTAACTTAAAAAAAAAGACACATTTATCTACAAACCAAAAAGTCTATATTGAAAGTAAAAAATAACACTGTACTGATATATACTGGCAAGTTGTTGCATACATGTCAAGGTTACATTTATTAATATATGACAAAATTTGTTCTACAAGTGGTGTTAGTAACTGATACAAGTCATCCTTCTGGACTATGCTAGAGCTGAAAGCATTACTTGTGGTTTATTAACTTGCTACAAAACAATGAGGTACATATCAAAGGTTAAAATACAAAATATTTATAAGTTGCCTCCAAATGCCCGTATGTGTTAATACTGCCATGGCCCATGCACAGCTATCTACAGTCCTCATTGTGTCCATGTTTGTTGGTTAGTTAGTTAAGTATATGAATACTATAGGTTTTGCTCATTTGCATATTTGGGACAGTATCATGTTACCATCTGTTAGTATGGAGTCCTACAGTTAGTCAGCATGCGTCACAGTGCTGAAATGTCTGTACCTTCCACCATGAGTTTGGCACAGCATGACTGCTCCCCGTGTTGGTTGGACACCACACACTTGTACCACCCTGCATCTGCCATTGTGATAGCGTCTATGTGTAAAGTACACATCCCTGAGTCCGTGATTTCAACTCTAAACCTCTCGTCCTGGGGTAGAGCTGCATCATTCCGGAACCAGGCCAGGTTCGGTTGTGGTTCTCCGATGTATTTACATTCAAACTTCCCAGAATTTCCTGCATAGACTGTGAGGTTTTTCGGCACTTTGACGAAGGCAGCGGGGACTTCTTGAGGTATTTCTGGTTCTGGTGGCTTTTCCTCGACTTTTTTAGTCTTCAGTTTAGCCCTGAAGTCTGGTGCTTCCTCTTTCTTTGGCCCTGTACATAAAATATTATGCAAGGCAGAAAGTTGTGGATGAATGATAATTGATGCACAACAAATTGATGCACAACACTGCCTTCGTAATGCTAAAACTCTTCAATGTTTAAGTTAAAGAAATAATGACCAAAAGGTGTAAAATGTTTGAAAGCACCCTTGGAACCAAGATATGTTGTAATGTATCAACTACATAACATTTACATGAAATGAATGTTTGAGTAAGAGCTGGTATACCTTGGAGAAGATTAGACATCCAGGTAATGAGATACAGAAGAAAACTAAAACTCAAGCAACTGTGGATAGATTTTGAAAACCTATCAAAACCTATTATGAAAACCTATTAAAATCTACACAGTGACAGTTTTCGTTTAAGATCTGTTATGTATTCCATTGTGTATTTTCTACATAAAGTTGGTTTGGTTTTTCTTTTAATGCCTTGTGCTTGGGAAAGCCACTTTACACAACTTTCCTCACTTTGCTCAGATGTTAATGAGTATGCCATAATGAGGAAAGTTGCGTAAAGTGGCTTTCCCAAGAGCACAAGTTTGGTGACATGCAGAATTCGAACCCGGGACCTCTTGGTCCTGAGCTGAATGTTCTGCCATTACGCCACACGACCCCACGAGTAAAGTTTTCCTTACGTTCGACCGTGAGAGAAACCATGGCCTTCGCCTCTCCAACTGAGTTGCTGAGGGTGATGATGTAACTCCCAGCATCCTTTGGGTTGGTCTGTCTGATGGTGAAGGTCACCACGTAATGGTGGACGTCTGCTTCGATCTCCACAGAGAAGCGACCTGTCACCTTTACTGTTTTGTTTCCATGGTACCAAGTAACCTACAAGGGAACAATCACCAAAGAAATGTTTAGTAAAAGTCTAGTCTAAATTAGCAAGTACACAAGCGATTCCTGAATGTTTTTCGTGGCTTTCCTAAGCAGTGGACCACCTACTCCAATAACTTAAGCCTTTGTGACAAAGATATTGTTCTGTATAACTGCAGCAAAGGCAGACCATTCCAATAAAAAATGTCAAAGATATGAGTGACATCGCTCACTCTTCTTCAGTGTCACCAAAATGTACTGACAGAACTAGCCAACACTTCTACATGAGGAACTGGAATACCAGTTGACCATGACAAAGACTCTTGTCAGGGATATGTAAGTCAAGTTTAGATAGTTCCTATGCTAAGACAACTGATACTGTCCCTCATTTAGGTTCATATAAAGAACTGGAAAACTGGTTGGAAATAACAAGGACAAGTAAGAAATAGTAAGTTCCTATATGGTTAGACAACACCATAGGAACTGCTACTGTTGGTTCCCTGTAGAGCATGACAAAGACTCTTTTCTAGTGAGATGTAAGTCAAGTTTAGATATTTCCTACACCAAGACAACTGCTACAGTAACTGTCCCTTGTAATACCTACCTCAGGAGAAGGAGCAGCTACCAGCTTGCAGACAAACTTCACGTCTTGTCCCTCCTCCACTTTCTGTGAGGTTGGCTTTTGTGTGAAGTATGGAGGAATGCCCTCTGGCTCCTCTGGCTCCTCCGGCTCTGAAGCCTCGCCGTCAACTAAGTCAGCTGGAAGGAGCAAGAGTATGTTTTCTTCAACGTGCGGGTTTCATGTTAATGAAGAAAATTGTGACAGAGATCATGCTGTTTTCGTTGAAGTTGTGGTGGTGCATTAAATTTTCTTCCCAGTGCATTTATACATGTACATATTAAGTGTACGGGTGCAGGGAAATGTGGCATGCTTTAGTGACAACTACAGATGAATCCAAGTATGGTGTGCAAGAAACAAAGCACTAGGAGAAGAGAAAGCGTTGACATTGCATGGTGCATTTGTGGGATAAGTTGTAAAGACGACAGTAAGTTTTTGCAATACTATGTTCTACACAATGTTAGGCCACACCAATTTAATTCCTTGTTTCTCAGAGTTTAACATGACTGATATTCACTCACACTGTTTGATTTTCTACATTTTTTACAGTTATTGAGAATGAAACAGCAAACTAAATTGGCGTGGCCTAAAAGTTGGAAACGTGAAGACAGTAACAGAACTTTTCGTGCAGCAATGAAATGCAGATGACTGATGATGATCACTCACCTCTTGAACTGTTTTATTTCGCAAATATGTCTCAGGAGAAAAAGATAATGGAGGGGGAAAGAGCGATGCGCACAAGGGGATGCAGAAATACATGTAGCTTCATGGAGCGGGTATATACACTTGTACATACACTTCACATAACAATGGGTAACAATAGGAATATTTGGGAGCAATGGTTACTATTCTACACTGTATGTGTGACAGTACAGTGTGTTGGTGTGATGTGTAGGAGGACTGAAATAAAGAGAATTAATGTGGAGTTTGGTCGAAATGTGTACAGTAATTGTGCATATTATGTATACAATGTATGTCATAAACAATGGAAAACATGTACAGTCAATGTGCAATGTACACATTATATATAAATGGAAAACAGTGTAATACAACAAGCTCTAAAAAGCTCTGTGTGAAGATATAATCACAATCAATGGATAACAATGACTGTCAAACAAGACATCAGCTTATGATGTATATTGAAGATACAGTGAAGAACAATCAAATGTGCTACATGTGCTAACTGTTCATAGCAGACAAAACAACAAGTAATAATACACTTCTACATTCTGAAAGTTTGAGGTGAAAGATACATGTTTAAACTGCTAGCTTTTCACAAATGTGTTTCGGATGAATGTTTTATATTTCTGTGAAGATGACTTACATGTGATGACTTCTTCGATAGGTTCCAGCGGTTCTGGTGGTGGGATTTCTGTGTAAAACAAAACAATGAAGACCATTAAGACTCTACAGCATTAAAGTGTCTTCAGATAATGAGAAGGAGCATTGGTGGGATGGCTGTCAGTGAATCCATGAGATCTGTGAACACTGGTAGATATGAAATTGCACACATCTGGGTAATATATGTTATACAGGAATCAACATGGTTAAGGTATAACAGTACAGCTGCATTATGTTAACCCAAGATATAGAATAAGTGTTATGGGCATGGTTGCAAAGTTTAAGAAAATTTGTAAAGTTTCTGAGAATTCCATGCAACATATAAAAGCACTTGTAACATGATCAAGGAGCCCATTTCACTCCACAACTTTTGTGGCTTCAATGGTTTTACTTCCAAAATGGTGGCACCAAAACATACATGTAAGATATGTGGTTACTGTAGTAGAATATATATAAAAAACATGCACAGGAAACACATGCAGTCATGTTTGCAATGCAAAAAACCTTGCACATCTCTCTGAAGGATTCAGAAGAAAAGCCCGAAGAACTGTCTCCGGTCTCCATGGAAACTCCGTCTCCATAGCAACAGCCTCTGAAGATACCTGCTCAGCTTATTTCTAAATTTCTAATTTCTCCATATTGCTTTTGACTTATCCAGGATAAGAACCAGTTGGCTTGCCTGATTATGAGAACACAGTCTGTTGTATCCAAAACTGTGCTTTATCCAGAACAGTGCTCAGGAAGAGTTCTGGATAGTCCACACATATCCAGAACTGTGTCTGAAGCAAACCTACATTCTTGGATACACAGACTATCCAGAACCATGCCTGATCATCATCCAAACCCATTCAGGCCTTAGAACTAGATAAGCACGGTTCTGGATATGATAGGCAAACACTGTCAGGTACAATGAAGAAATGTGGGTAACACACAGAAGGACGGGTTCCCATGCAGGGGAAGATGTTTTATTCTACAATTTTCTCTTCAAACATAACAAATGCCATTGTGAAAATCAACCCATCAAGTCTGTATTTAATTTGCTAGAACATGAGAAACCTTTTTACTGAAAATCATCTCAAAGTTTACAGCTAAGCAAACAATGTCCTACTGCGGTCGTTACATCAACATATGGTCGTACAAATGAATATATATTATTAATGATACATTTATGTTTTGTAGTACTTTGATAATGTAGACAGATATCTGAAGAGCTTACACAACAAAGTTAACAATTTCAGGCAGTCTGTCACAACTCACAATGACTGGAAAACTAAAACAGTCAACCCTTTTGACAGCTTAATTGTCTTAAGATCCAAGCTCTATACTTTAAGCTTAAAGTACAGCAATTCACTCTTTGTGGCACTCTTTGTGTGTTGATAGCACTTGCTAAGTGTAAACACAAGAAGAATACCATGCCTATTTATACCTGTATTATATCAAGCTGTATAACCACCATTTGGCATACCACACCAGCTTCACAGGCACATATATAGCGTGGGGGAAGCTGGCTACATTACACCAAACAACCTGTTAGACAATACACCTCTAACTGCAGAAGTTGCTTAAAGCTATCTACAGTACACAACTGTACTTGGTGGCAGCAGTTTTTTTCTACAATAGTTCTAACACTGTTCACTTTATCTAAGGCCACACCAATTTAACTTCTTGGTTAACGGATTTTTCTACAAAAATAATGGAGCGGGCGGGCGATAAAGAAATAAAAATAAAAACAGGCCTAGGCATCGTATTATGACCCAAAATGGCATGATAGGAGCCATGAAGTCAACACACCAGGCTGGTTCAAAATCTAAACAGTGAATTTTGAACTTTTAATGATACCATTGCATTCAAGATGGAATAACCGTAACAACTAGGATGAAAAGGACTGTTTTCAACTGTTCAGGGCAAAATATGAGCATTTTGCAGTTTATTTTGAATTTTTATTTTCATTTGCAAATCAGAAAAAAATGAAGCGGCCGAATCCGTTAACCAAGAAATAAAATTGGTGTGGCCTAAGCAGATATTGGTAGTTCTAAGTGCGTCTACCTTTCACAGTAAGCCTAGCCTTGCTCACAGCCTCTCCTGAGAAGTTAACAGCCTTGCAGGTATAGATGCCCTGGTCCTTCTGAGTCACATGCAGTATGGTCAGCCTGACTACCTCGTCATAGTAGATAGCCTTGTGTCTTTTACTCTCAGGCAACTTCTCATCGTTAAACAGCCAGGTGATATCAGGCTGGGGGTTGCCCATAACTTCACCGTTAAAATTCACTTTGCTGCCTTCTGAGACTAAACAGCTGTCTATGTCCTGTATAAACACAGGCGGTTTGATAGAAGGCTGCCTTGGTGGCATCGCAGGACGGTTGAGTTTTGGAGCAAGTTTGGGCGACTCCTGGATGGTCTCAAGCGTTGGCGTCATGGTGTACTCGTAAGAGCTGTCTACGCCGCTGGATTCCTCGGAAATCTTGGCCAGCTCCTCGGTGACTGCAGCTTGCTTGATGAGTTTTGGAGCACGGGGAAGCTTTGATGGCAGCCTGGAAGCCTGCTTCTCCATCTGTTGCTTGAAGTCTGATTTGGAAGAAGGCGGTTCGGGAGCACCTGGGTGGAAGTCTGCAGGCTGTTTTTCTGGTTTCTTTTCTGTGGTTTGAGAAACTGGTTCGGCTGGTTTGGGTTTTGGTCGTGGTTTGCTGTTTCCCTCATCATCAGAGACATCAGAGTCAACTAGAGAAGTGCAAACATTACAGTTTACACGATCTATAGAGCTATAGCAGGATTTTATAACACTAAACGGCATAAGGATCAACCCTTTTCTAAAAAGGACAAATTCAAGACTTAGCAAGTCAACTTTTGCACAACCAAACTAATTGTGCATATAATGATAGTTGCTTTGAAAATCTGCTCCCTGCTGCCTAACTCCATAACCAATGCAAATTTGGTTCCAAATGGCTACATTAGCAGGCTGAAGGTTAATGGTCCTGTCCCTAGTGCTGAAACCATGGTTGTCATTAACCTTCTCCCTGCTGTCCAAACCCATATCCCATGCAAATTTGGTGCCAAGTGGCTACCTTTACATGATGAAGGTTAAGAGAGAAACTCACTTTCCAAATCCACCTTGAAGACTGCTTGACCTGCTGTGTTGATAGCCTTGCACACCCAGATGGCATCATCATCCAAAGACACTTTGTGTATCTCCAGCACACTTTTCCCCTCCTCCTGGCTTATGGAGACCCTCTTCTGTGTCTCCACTAACCGCCCGGATTTAAACCAACACATTTCAGGCTCCGGGCTCCCCCCACATTCAGCCTCAATGCGGATAGACTTTCCTTCCTTGATTTTCACTTTCTTCGGTTTGGTTGAGAAGCAGGGAGCGACAGGGCTGTCCCCCCGTTTCTTCTTCTTCTCCTTCTTCTCGAAGGATCTGGTTTTCTTGACCTTCTTGGGTTTAACTGTTTCCTGTTCTTCCGAGACGTCCTTCTTGCTTACGTCTTGGCTTATGACGATCCCTGGTATGTCTGGAGAAGCTTCTTGGACACCTTCCATCGGTGAAGCTGTTTCTGACCGACCTTCCTCTACCAACTGATCATCTGTCATGGAGTCTGTGACGGAGATCGACCTATCGGAGAGTAAAGGCTGCCTGTCTGAACCTACACTCTCTGCGTCTTCACTTTCACCAAGGATTTCCAAGTTCTCACTCCCTGCAGCTAACTGTTGCCCCTCCCCTTCTGTCTGAACATGCTGTGGTGTTAACTCTTCTTCAGTATGTAAAACCTGTTTGTTATCCTCTGTCTGAGTGATAACTATAGTTTGAGAGTCCCTGTCCACATGCATGTCAACACGTTCTTGCTCAACAGGAACATTGGGAGTGAGCGAATGTGGGGGAACGTCTGGAACTTGTAGCTTCATCTCAAACGTAATCTCTACTTTCTCGATATCTGCCACCAGTGCCTCCGTCACATATCGACCGAGTACGGTCGCAACCTCTGGAGTTTCTCCATGTTGCTCTAGCTGCTTGACAATGTTCTGTGTTGTCATCTGCCCCTCTATATGCACAATGGTGGCTTCACCGCCCCGTGCAAGCGTAATGCTCTTTGTCTCTCTGTTCACAGTCACAGAAATCTGGACTTCCTTTAATCCATCACTTTTATCTCCTAGTTCTTGGCTGGCCAATTTGTACTCTTGTAGTCCACTGGTTTGCAGTGTTTCACAAACTATTTTGGCAGTTTTGCCACCGAGTGGCTGCATTCCTTGTGTTTCCGTGAACGGCCCACTGTCATCCCCAACTGTGTGTGCTACACCATCTACACCCGACTTTTCTGGCAAAGGAGAAGAAGGGAGGAAAGATACGGTCAGGAACGAAGAGGACGAGGAGGAAAAGAGCAGATAATACAGAAAGCATGGAATGAGTTACTTTACAGAAGTGAGGAGAGAACAGGAGAAAATGTGCAAAAGATGTGGAAATTGACAGATGTACCTTCAGGTGGTCGTGAGAAAAATGCAGGAAAATCGTGGTGAAAATTTGTCCATCACTGTGACTGATGATTCTCGTGAAGATGGTGTGAGAAAAACGTGGTGGCTCTGGCTAGGAAGTGTACATGTTAGTGTGGTGGTACGTGAATGGTCAATGAAAGAAGCAGAAAGTGCCATGCCACTGAGGGAGAGAGGCCATGGACTGTACATTAGGCAACACCAGATGATAGATGTTTAAGGAAATTATTGTATCCAGAACCTTGCCTATCTAGTTCTATGCCTAAACGGTTTAGGACAAGGCACGGTTCTGGATAGTCTCCGCGTATCCAAGAACACAGATTTGCCCTAGGCGTGGTTCTGGATACACATGGACTATCCTGAACCATGCTTGATTTCTAGATAAAGCACAGTTCTGGAGACAACAGAGACAGCAGAAATGACTAAAACATGCAGAAAATACAGTCCTCACTTTGGGTATTTTTCCGGTAGACTCTTTCCTCCCTCCTTCTCATAAGCATGGCAATTTCAGCTCCACAGTTTGTAACAACAATGACACACACATGAAGCCAGAGCCATTGCAACATTGTAGCAAAATCTGTGACGTTTTTATTCATTCATACCTGAGGTCACATACACCCAATGGTAAATGTAAAAAATACTGCTCAATGGTAAACAACCAATTTAAAGCATATCATAATATAGCCAAAATCACTACAAACATTGGTGCATAGAACACTTTAAACATACACAGCAGTTGTATTATATATAATAATATTGCTGGTTGCATTATACATACATAATTACAGAATACTAATATGGTATAAAACTTATGGCTTTAAGGAAAACTGAATACTTTAATACTGATGATTTTTAAAAATCAAAACATAAACTACACTCATGGCGGTATTAAAAACTCAATACTGCTTAAAACCTAGTAAAAATATTAAGTGTGCTGCCTTTAACCTCTGTAAAACTTGCACATTGATGTCTTAAATATGGGTGTACAGAATGTGCAAAAAGGAAGAAAAAGAAGCAAAATGGTGCATATTTTAGTCCTTTCTCAGGTCCCTTTGCTTGTATTTTGTGCTACTGCCGATCTACATTTTTCTACAGTTCTTTGCTTCATATTTTGTTCAATTTTACTCCTTTTCATTCCTTTTTGTACTTTCTATACACCGCTTAAGAAACACTGGCTTAAGCTTGTAGATATCTGCTAGTCTAGCGTAACAGTCCGTTGTCACCTCTTGGCACCCTGTACATCCAAGTAAGCCTGACACACCGTCTCCCCAGACGCGTTCACCGCGTGACACGTGTAACAACCGTGGTCCCCCATTCGCACGTTCATTATCACCATGGTAACCAGGACCGTCCTGTCGTCCACACAACTCTCCTCGAAGGTCACGTTCCCGCACTCCTTGACCTCAAGGTCGTCCCGGTACCACGTGACCTTGGGTAAGGGCACGCCGGCGACTTTGCACTGGAAGTAAACAGTGTGCCCCTCCATTGTGATAATGTTCCGACATGGCCGAAGGATTTCGGGTGCGACTCCTCTGTCTTCTCTCTCTGTTTTGTGGGATGCTGAGTGATGGGTATGAAATGAAGAATGTTGTGATTTTTTTGGCTTTTTTTGTCAAAATGTTTCATTGTTAAGAATTTTCAATTTTTGTTAACATGCGGGTTAACCAATTTTTCCTAATGTTTACACTAAATCAAAAACGCAAAAACTTTTTACTTTCAGAAAAACTCTGATTGGTCTTCAAATCACATGAATATTTCATCTAAGAACTCATGGTATTACCAAATCTTCCAAAGTACACATTTTTTTTCTTCTAATTTTAAACAAATTAAAGGTATGATTACTTGTAAAGCATTGTCAGTAGCAACTACGAAAGTGTTTTAGTCTGATAAATGAAGCCGAGAGTTCAGAAAACAGGAGAGAAAAGACAGGAACTACCGAGGAAAGAACTGCAGACGACAAGACAGGTCTTTAGGTTCTAAGGAGCACCGTTAAGTCTAAGAAAGCACCGTTAATTCTATAGAGGAGGCACCATTATAGACAAAGAAAGATGTTACTTGGTGGAGCTTAAAGAAACAGAACAATCCAGCAAGAGATCTCTACAAGAGATGTTAAGAAATCACTGCAATTAAACCGAAGATGGCTTTTCCACACTTGATGCATTTTTCTTCTTCCATACTATGATTTTTTTCTCTACCTTAGTGTTAGCATTATCTCTAAGCAGATTTAACACATAGCTTGCTGGTCTAAGACAACCACTCTTCCCTATAGCTGCCAGAAAAACCATCTAGAGTATCATTAGCAGCACGTCAGCAGAATGTACTGCACCTGCGCGAAACCCTGATTTTTCACAGTTTTTGTTGGTCACTGTTGCATCAAAATTTTGCCTGTTGCAGAGGATATCTTTTCCAACACAACATTTAGGAATCAACAGACTGGATGTTAACCTTATATGTGCAAATACAGCCTTATATGAGAGGTCCTGCTTAAGTGCTATGCATAATACATTACAGGTTTCGCGCAGGTGCAGTATGTTCTGCTGACGTGCTATCATCAGCCTAATGCTACACAAGAGTTACTACTTCTTAATACCTTTTACGAGAAGCTGGGCAGTGCAGGCAGCTTGTCCATAGTCGTTGTTCAGCTGGCACGTGTAGTCTCCCCCGTCTGACGGTTGTACCTGGCTGATCACGATGCTCGCTGTTTTCTTTGACTCGTCGAAGAGGACTTTTCTGCGTTGGTCTGACTGGATTTCTGTCCCCATGTGTAGCCAGGTTACCTTCGGTAGCGGCGAGCCGGTTACAGCTGCGTCAAACCGCGCTGGCTCTCCGTCTGCGACAGCTACGCTGCTTGGGAACTTGGCAAAGTTCGGCGATTCACCGGTCACGAGCTTGACTTTCTGCCCAGGAGGGTAGACTAGAAGTTGCGCGGTGCACGCGGCTTCTCCGAAGTCGTTTCTCACCCTCGCCGTGTAGTCCCCAGAATCTGACTGTTGAACACTCTCGATGAGTAACACATGCTGGCCTTTTGCCTTGTTACAGATGACTTCTCTGCGCTGGTCTTGTTCAAGCTCCTGGCCGTTGTACTGCCATATAACCGTCGGTTCCGGGTTGCCCGTGACAACCACCTCAAACCTTGCGGCACCACCATCCTCCACTGCCTGGCTGTCCAGCATTTTGGCAAAGTTCGGGGACTCTCCCTTCACCATCTTAACCTTCTGGCCTCGAGGAACAACGTGTAGCTCTGCAGTGCAGGCTGCTTCGCCAAACTGGTTCCCCACTCTTGCTGTGTACTTCCCAGCATCAGCCTTTGTTAACTTCTGTATCACCAGAACGTGGTGGTGGTTTGCTGAGTCTGTGCTGATCTGCCGACGACCGTCTGACTTTAACTCCTGACCATTGTGAAGCCAGGCTACTTCAGGTTCTGGACTCCCAGTGACGATGGTCTCAAACTTAGCTGTGCCGCCCTCTTCCACTGCCTGGGAGTCGGGCATCTTCCCAAAGTTGGGCGGATCCCCCTGGAGCGATTGTTGGGACGTGCCTTGTACCACCATGGTACCACCCTGTACCATCGTTCCTTGGCCACCTTGTACCATGGTGACCTGGCCTCCTTGCACCATTGTACCACCGCCTTGTACCACCATTGTGCCTTGGCTTCCTTGTACCATCATTCCCTGGCCACCTCCTACCACAGTAACTTGGCCTCCTTGTATGCCCTGCCCACTCTGAACAGTCTGGCCCTGGATCACTTGTACTACCTGGTCCCCTCCTGTTGCGCTCTGTGGAGTCCCTCTTGCAGCCTGAACCCTCTGGCCTGCTGCTATGATGCTCTGCGAGAGGCCCTCCAAACCGACTTTCCCTTGTACAACCTGGCTGGCTGTACCCTGTGCAGTTTGGCCTTGTGCAACCTGGAAGGTTTGACCAGCTTGGCCCTGTACAACCTGCACAGTTTGACCAGCTGTGCCTGGTGCAACCTGGAAGGTTTGACCAGCTTGGCCCTGTACAACCTGGACTGTTTGACCGGTTGTACCTTGTGCAACCTGGAAGGTTTGACCAGCTTGGCCTTGTACAACCTGGGTAGCTTGACCAGCTCCCTGTACAACCTGGGTAGCTTGACCAGGCCCCTTGACGTGTTGCACTCCCTCCTGCACTATGGTGACCTTCTGTCCGCGAGGGTAGACCAGAATCTGTGCAGTACACGCTGCAATACCGAAGTCATTCTGCACTCTGGCCGTGTACTCTCCGGAATCCGCTTCCTGCACTTGCTGAATCACCAGACGGTGAGAACGTGCGTCCACAGAGATCTGCCTTCTTGCATCCGCCTGTAGTTCCACCCCTCCAAACAGCCATGTCACAGTCGGTTCTGGGGTTCCACTCGTGACAATTTCCAGCTTTGCAACAGTTCCTTCCTCCACAGCCTGGCTTTCTAACATCTGTGCAAAGTTTGGGGACTCTCCATGAACTAACTGCACCTGTTGACCAGGTGGGTACGTGTGTAGGCTTGACGTACAGGCAGCTTCTCCAAAGTCGTTCCTCACCTTAACAGTGTACTCCCCATCATCCTCACTCTGTACCTTCTGTATCACCAACGCGTGGAGGTGCCTCGCCTGGTCGTACTGCAGCTGCCTCTTCTGATCCGGCCTGATTTCCTTCCCGTTGTGATACCAGGATACTTTCGGCTCCGGATTTCCGCTCACAACAATCTCCAGTCTCGCCGTGCTGCCCTCCTCTGCAGCCTTGCTTTCCAACATCTGTAAGAAGTTTGGTGCCTCTCCTTGTACCAGCTTCACCTTCTGCCCTGGCGGCTGTACGAATAGCTGACCAGTGCAGCCGGCCTCGCCGAATTTATTCATCGCTCTACATGTGTAGTTTCCTTGATCCGACGGCTGCACCTTCTCAATCACCAACGCATAAAGTTGCTGCTTTGCATCTGCGATGAATTTCCTTCTCTGGTCAGCTTTGATTTCTACCCCATTGAAGAGCCAGGAGACAGTGGGTGCGGGTGAACCACCAACTCCAACCTCCATCCTAGCCGTGCTGCCTTCTTCAACAACCTGGCCGCTCAGCATCTTAGTAAAGTTCGGGCCGTCTCCTTCCACTCTCTGTTGCTGTACCTGCTTCTCCTGGAAGAGAAGTTGAGCTGTGCACGCCGTCTCTCCCAATGCGTTCAGAACCTGTAAGGTGTAGTCACCAGAATCCGACACTTGCAGCTTTGTGATGATTAAGACACATCGGCCTGTCTTCCTGTCTACCTGAATCAGATGCCTCGGGTCTCCCTTGATCTCTACACCGTTGTGCAACCAGATAATTTTTGTATCAGGAGAGATGTTTACAAAAGCTTCAAACTTTGCCCGCTCTCCTAGCACAGCCGTCTGGCCCTGCAGGGCTTGTGTAAAGTTTGGAGCTGATGTCGGCCCGTCCACGGTTTCTTTAGTCTTTGGGCCCGGTGCTGCAGCCATTGTTGGTGCCTGCTGCATGACTTGTGTGACTTCCTGCTCCACCACTGTTTCATCCACTGCGGAGTAAGGCAGGAGTTTTGTCAGCTTTCTTTCTTCCAAGTAAGTCTTTGTGTAACTTTATCTTGAACATGCGACAAGGCATGCATTATGTCGCCACGCAGGTGCCCAAAAGAGGCTTCTTGAAAGTTCCATGCAGAGTCACAGATAGGACAGATCCATGCAATCTTAAGGCAGCTTGAAATACGCCTCCTCGAGAAAAAACAGGAAAAGAGACAGATGGCACACGGAAAGGGAGTGAAGTCCTCAAAATGTTGCCATGCATTGTAAACTGTTCGTGCAAAATTGCAAAAATTGCCAGAAAGTTGTCCACCGCAAACCATTACCATGTCTGTATCAGTGTAGAAGGTAGTTGTAGAGGAAAGGTGGTAATGGTTAGCATACACACACTGTTACTCCAGTTCCTATCAGTAAAACAGTAGTGTCCTCTCACCTTGTACAGTAAGCTGTGCCTGGCTCTGCACCTGCCCCGCTGGGTTCACAGCCTTGCACACAATCACCCCCGAGTCTTCAGGCAGACACTCC
The DNA here is from genome assembly GCF_001625305.1 of Branchiostoma belcheri. Taxonomy (NCBI): domain Eukaryota; kingdom Metazoa; phylum Chordata; class Leptocardii; order Amphioxiformes; family Branchiostomatidae; genus Branchiostoma; species Branchiostoma belcheri. Next base: position 2,540,295 of record NW_017803865.1, on the reverse strand, counting down.
ACAATCACTAAGGAGTACACGTCTCCAAGACGCGACATCTTAAAGTCGGACGATTCCTTAAGTTCAGCACCGTTTTTGTACCAGGTGACAGTGGGGTCAGGTTTGCCCTGGATGCGGCAATCGAATCGTGCGGAGCTTCCTTCAGGAGTGGTTTGGTTTTGCAGGTCTTTTATGAAGGCAGGTGAGACCTGGGCAGGTTTCACTGCTTCTGTGACAGCTTCTGTAAAACCACGGAGTCACTGTCATATATCACATCAACTTATGGTGATACACATTTTACACAGAACCATCAGAAGAATCAGATGTCGAAATTTTCAAACGTTGCCATCAACAAAATAAGTTTACATCCTACAAACTTGAAATTATCGACATAGTCTTGTGTAGCTACTTGGAACATTACTTTGCAACCCAATTCTAAACAATTTTTCATGCAGAATCACATCAAACCAAGGCCCATGCAAAACTAAAGCACTGAGAAAAAACTATTTTTATGCATGGCTGGCCAAAGCAGATGAACTGCATTGATACATGAATGAAGGAATTCTACCACATTTATTCCAAAATTCAGTACTTCTTTCTTTTCCAATCGTTTAATTAAAGCAGCTCCTTGCTAACGAAGCTTGACTGAGTGGAAAACATATGAAATATAATTTTTGCAAGCTGCAATGGAATAACAACAGTACATTTTCATAACGATACAGTAAATGTTGTATACATGACGTAACACAAATGTTCCTATGAAATGACTGCACTAACACGTATACAATAGGTATGGCGTGCAATGATATGTTCTAGCATGAAGCACAGAGCAGAGAATGAAGGCAGGAAAGTGGGTTACCTTGTAATGACTCGGACTACGAAAGGGGTGGGAAAATTCTACGAGATGTAACTTTTGAAAGAAAAAGTCCGCCAGAAAACTGCAACTCGTAGTAGAAAATTATCGCTGCCACAGAAGAGAGGGGTAACCAGAGAAAATAAAGGGAACATGTTTAGAGATTAGACAAGTTTACAAAATTAATACTAAGCAATGCATCGCGCAGGTAAAAAGATTCAAGCAATCGGTTGTTGGTGAGCTTTCTACAGGTAAAAATTAAAGAGAAAGTCCAAATCTAAAGCACTTAATTGCAATTAATTCTGTCAAAGGCTGTTGCTATAGAGACAAGAGGATGTTGCTATGACGACCGTAAGCCGAGAAGCAGAGCAAAATTAATGTTTCTACTTCTAGGAACATGAGAGAAATGCAAGACTAAACACAGGGATAACTATACAATATGAAAAGCATAGACTGGTGGAGATGCTTGTGACATAGTCTTTTTTTAAATGATATGTATGAAGATAAACATATTAAAGCTTGTAGGGGGATTTTTTCTGATTGTGTCACTGATTTCAACATTATATGCTGTAGTTAAACTGGCTGTACACTGAAGGCATGTCATACTGGTCATTTCATGCATATTTTTTAAATCAGACACCAGTCTTTGCTTCAATGTAGTGAAACAAGTTGCGGCAAGCGTGCGGATAGAAACAATGAAAGTATGATCCTATCAAGTTTTCAGGTGTTACTGAAAGTGTGAAGCGAAATTTTCACTTCAGGTGTTACTAAAAAAAACTTTCACTTCAACAGGTGTTGCTGAGAGTGAAAGTGAAGTGAAACTTTCCCTTCAGGTGTTGACAGGTGTGCGTGTGTGACTTACTCTCCACGGCCAGGTCCGCCGCACACTGGTCCTCTCCGGCTGGGTTGACCGCCACGACCTTGTAGGTTCCGGCGTCTTCAGGGAAAGCCTCGCTGATGTTTAAGACATAGTACTCGCCCTCGGACATCAGCTGGAAGAACTTGGACGGCTTGATGGGAGAATCGTTACGGTACCACGTAACGTCCACCTCTGGGGAGGGAGAGGGATACAACATAAGATTCAGTACCATCATAATCATACATGTACAGTCTAGTACAGATATGGTACCACGTAATGTCCACCTTTGTGGAAGGGAGAACGAGAGAGATTAACATTCAGTACCAAGGACGGGTAAACAACAGTGTAACGTGTAGGCAGATTTACATATTACATATACATAGGGTACAACATAATGTCTACTTTTGGGGAAGGTAGATTTAGTACAGCTTAACATTCAGTACCAAGGACAAGTACCTATCAGGCAGATTCATACAATCATGTACAGATATGGTAACAGGTAACATCCACCTCTGGGGGAGGGAGATGGGGACAGTTTAACATTCAGTACCAAGGACAGGGACATGTCAGTGTATCTAGAAGTTAGTTTTACCAGTGAATTCCAAGTACCCCCTTTGTCCACCTCTGTGGAAGGGAGATCACAGCTTAAGATTCAGTACCAAGGACAGGTACATGTCAGTGTAACTGGTAGTCAGATTCACCAGGGGATTCATACTATCATGTACAAGAATGTTACTAAGCAAAGTTCATCAATGTGCAAGGGAGAAGAGAAGTGCCTGACATTCAGTGCTATGAACAGGCACATATCTATATATGTACAGATATGGTACCACATAACATTCATCTCTGTGGAAGGGTGAATAGTACCAAGGAATACATTTGAGAAATTCACAGAAAATTTCATTGTAACAAGTAGGCCAACTACTCTCATCTATCTTCAACATATTACCAGAAGTGAGAAGAAAAGCTAACTTTCAGCACCAAGGACAGAGACAATATTCATGGTTTATATATAAGTGCACATGGCTTTCAGTACCAAGGACAGGGAAACTAAGAAAAGAAAGAGTGTCCTCACCGGTTCCCTCGATCCTGCAGGTGAAGCCTGCTCCCTCTCCCTCGCGAGTCTCGGTACCCTGGATGGGCTCCAGGATGCGGGGCGGCCGCACCTCCTCCTCCATCGCTTCCTCCACTCCATGCTCTGTACAACATGCACAACGGCTTGGAAACGGCGCTCATACAGGCTAATGTAGCTAATGATAGCCTCATAATTAGCTAAGATAGTTTCATACTATAATAATTTTGTAGATGGCTTGCTCTATAACTTCATGAACTGTGTCTAAGGTGTGTGTGTATGTGTGTGTGTGTGTGTGTGTGTGAGTGAGTGAGTGAAAGACATTTCCTAAAGACTGATTTTGCACTAGACAGCTAGCTATTCATTGGAAAATAGCAGCCTGTTTATGGTCAGCATTTTCATTCAAGGAACCATTATTTTAAGTAGAGACATATGTTAGAAGTGACTGGTTGATATTTAAAAGTATTTTTCACTCCTTCGAAACCCTGTGCTTGACGCTACCCATACTTAATGTATCTGTATCTGCATAGATCTGAAAGCTGATCTGAGTTTGATTTTTGAGTAAGGTTATCTACAACATTCACTTGATAATGTTCTATGGTTGGCTGTAAGGAGTTAGTAAGAGCACAGTATGATCCTAGCACTATGTGTTTGAGGAAGGCAGAGCATGAAATGCCAGAGGACAGAACTTTCCAACCCACACAACATTTATTGATCAAAGCCACAGAGATACAGTGAAGAGAGTGAGAGAGAGAGAGAAACAGTCGTTTTGGCAAGAAATGGAAATTGACAGAGACAAGTTTGACAGAAATGGCAGTGGTGTAGAAGTGGTTTTGAGCAGAAAACATGGCTCAGAAAATGTGAAGAGAGACGGAGAAAGGAGGACAAATAGAAATGAAAAACATTGAGATGAGAGAGATGTAGGTTTCCTAGGAAACGGCTTCCTAGGAAACCAGAAAAGGAAGAAAAATAGGACAAAACTGACAGCAACGGGAAGCAACAATGGGATATGATTTGGTCCCATTTTAGGACGGTTATTTTTTTCATCTATTTTTTTACTGCAGGAATTTAACAAAGTGGGACAAAACCACATCAAAAAACAGAAAAGTGGATGAAAATTGGGGAAAAGGGTGCATGAGAATTTTGCAGATTNTTGGTGAGCTTTCTACAGGTAAAAATTAAAGAGAAAGTCCAAATCTACAGCACTTAATTGCAATTAATTCTGTCAGAGGCTGTTGCTATAGAGACAAGAGGATGTTGCTATGACGACCGTAAGCCGAGAAGCAGAGCAAAATTAATGTTTCTACTTCTAGGAACATGAGAGAAATGCAAGACTAAACACAGGGATAACTATACAATATGAAAAGCATAGACTGGTGGAGATGCTTGTGACATAGTCTTTTTTTAAATGATATGTATGAAGATAAACATATTAAAGCTTGTAGGGGGATTTTTTCTGATTGTGTCACTGATTTCAACATTATATGCTGTAGTTAAACTGGCTGTACACTGAAGGCATGTCATACTGGTCATTTCATGCATATTTTTTAAATCAGACACCAGTCTATGCTTCAATGTAGTGAAACAAGTTGCGGCAAGCGTGCAGATAGAAACAATGAAAGTATGATCCTATCAAGTTTTCAGGTGTTACTGAAAGTGTGAAGCGAAATTTTCACTTCAGGTGTTACGGAAAAAAACTTTCACTTCAACAGGTGTTGCTGAGAGTGAAAGTGAAGTGAAATTTCCCTTCAGGAGTTGACAGGTGTGCGTGTGTGACTTACTCTCCACGGCCAGGTCCGCGGCACACTGGTCCTCTCCGGCCGGGTTGACCGCCACGACCTTGTAGGTTCCGGCGTCTTCAGGGAAAGCCTCGCTGATGTTTAAGACATAGTACTCGCCCTCGGACATCAGCTGGAAGAACTTGGACGGCTTGATGGGAGAATCGTTACGGTACCACGTAACGTCCACCTCTGGGGGAGGGAGAGGGATACAACATAAGATTCAGCACCAAGGACAGGGACATATCAGATTCATACATTTGTACATGTACAGATACGGTATCATGTTACGTCCACCTCTGGGGTTGGAGGATGAGAACAGTAAAAGATTCAGTACTATGGACAGGTAGATCAGATTCATACATGTACATGTATGTATATGGTACCACGTAATGTCCACCTTTGTGGAAGGGAGAACGAGAGAGATTAACATTCAGTACCAAGAACGGGTAAACAACAGTGTAACAGATAGTCAGATTTACATACATACGGTGCAATCTAATGTCCACCTGGCTGCAATGTACTTTTTTAAGGATCATGTTGATCAAATAAACCAGTCATTCATTCATTCATTCATTCATTCATTCACTTTGTGGAGACAGACAGAGCTTAACATTCAGTACCAAGGACAGGCACAGATTAGACACATTTAACAACTATGGAGAGATACACTACCAAGTATTGTAAAGGTCTGTAGAGGGGAGATGAATACATTGACAAGAACCCATGTGTCAAGAATCATACAAGAATGCTTCATGTTTTCCATTTCTCTGGATAATAGGAAGTCATCAGCTTACCATTCATTCACTGGTTAGCATTGCATCGTATCGTGGAGCTTTGATATATAAGTCAGTGGAAGTGAGAAGAAGCAAACTAGACTTTCAGTACCAAGGACAGGGAAACTGTAAGAAAAGAAAGAGTGTCCTCACCGGTTCCCTCGATCCTGCAGGTGAAGCCTGCTCCCTCTCCCTCACGAGTCTCGGTACCCTGAATGGGCTCCAGGATGCGGGGCGGCCGCACCTCCTCCTCCATCGCTTCCTCCACTCCATGCTCTGTACAACATGCACAACGGCTTGGAAACGGCGCTCATACAGGCTAATCTAGCTAATGATAGCCTCATAATTAGCTAAGATTCATAATTAGCTAAGTTTCATACTATAATAATTTTGTAGATGGCTTGCTCTATAACTTTATGAACTGTGTCTAAGGTGTGTGTGTATGTGTGTGTGTGTGTGTGTGAGTGAGTGAAAGACATTTCCTAAAGACTGATTTTGCACTAGATAGCTAGCTATTCATTGGAAAATAGCAGCCTGTTTATGGTCAGCATTTTCATTCAAGGAACCATTATTTTAAGTAGAGACATATGTTAGAAGTGACTGGTTGATATTTAAAAGTATTTTTCACTCCTTTGAAACCCTGTGCTTGACGCTACCCATACTTAATGTATCTGTATCTGCATAGATCTGAAAGCTGATCTGAGTTTGATTTTTGAGTAAGGTTATCTACAACATTCACTTGATAATGTTCTATGGTTGGCTGTAAGGAGTTAGTAAGAGCACAGTATGATCCTAGCACTATGTGTTTGAGGAAGGCAGAGCATGAAATGCCAGAGGACAGAACTTTCCAACCCACACAACATTTATTGATCAAAGCCACAGAGATACAGTGAAGAGAGTGAGAGAGAGAGAAACAGACGTTTTGGCAAGAAATGAAAATCGACAGAGAGACAAGTTTGCTGACAGAAATGGCAGTGGTGTAGAAGTGGTTTTGAGCAGAAAACATGGCTCAGAAAATGTGAAGAGAGACGGAGAAAGGAGGACAAATAGAAATGAAAAACATTGAGATGAGAGAGATGTAGGTTTCCTAGGAAACGGCTTCCTAGGAAACCAGAAAAGTGAAGAAAAATAGGAAAAACGCTGACAGCAACAGGAAGCAACAATGGGATATGATTTGGTCCCATTTTAGGACGGTGTTTTTTCTATCATTTTTTTACTTGCAGGAATTTAACAAAGTGGACAAAAACCACAATCAAAAAACAGAAAAGTGGATGAAAATGGGAAAGGTGCATGAGAATTTTGCAGATTTGATGATATTTGTGAATTTGAGCCACATTTCTTGCCCCCTACCATGACAATAGGAGTTTGAAATGTACATTTCAGCAGAGAAAGGCAGACAGAAAAGTTGAGAAGAAGCATGAATGATTTTTGACAGTCTTGTTATCAGAGAAGACACCAAGTTGTCCACGTCATAGGGTAATAAAATTAGTCATTCTCCCCTTCCTTCCAAGGTCGTTGCTATGAGGGGGTTGCTAAGGGGTTCGCGTCACATGACTAATTTTATTACCCACAATGCACCCTTCCCAGAATGCAGCAGTGATCATAGTTTTGTGTTGGTGGGTTGGATAGTTTTCGCTGGCGATTGGTTAGTCGGTCGTGACCAATTTTATTACCCTAATAGCAGAGGACTTGGTCCTTTTACACAGGACAGATCAAGGAGGCAAAGAGAGTAAAGTATACAATACAAATCAACCTTTCTTTGCACCCTAGTAGAAAATTTCCTACCTATAACCTACTTAAAGAATTGTTTGTACTCTAAACTCATACCAAAGAAAGAAAGAAGGAGAAACACACACACACACACACACATGCAGCACATGGTGCCGCACTAGCCAGAATATCTCCCTGGAGACAGTTGAATTAAGTTTCCTAACTAATAAAGATACATGTAGAACACCCCTATATTTTAGACCTTCAAAACCAAACAAATTTTCACTCAAAGGAAAAAAGGCAACTGGGGAAAAAAATCAGCCTTGGCACCATTTGAAATTTGGTAAAAGGGGCAACCCTTTCAAAAGCCCTTCCCTTGACACTTGTAGCTGCCTCTTGGAAGGAATCTTAGTGACGATTTTACTTAAGGAACAAATGTCTCAAGACACAGGTCACCAACTCCTTGAGACACAGCCTGACCTTGGGGCATGCAGGCTTTTGTCCTTGGAATCCTTTTCAAAAATCTTAAAGGGCAGGAAAGACTTGGGGTTTCTACCATGAAAAAGTCTAAGAAGTTGCTTTTTTTTTTCAAACATTTCGTGAATATAATTTGCATGCTAATTTGCTGAAAATAGCTGTTTTGAATTCTGCAAGCATGAAACACAACCCGCACAAAGTTTCCTTGCAGAGTCTTGAAGAACAAACTTTAACTCTTTAAGAACAAATCCTAATCTTCAGTGAGAAGAGTAGATCTCCCTAAAGTAATTGATCTTCTTGTTCTCGACCAACTCGTATTTAGTATTGCTGAACAATTTACCCTCGACCAGGAGCTGGGCGGAGCTTGTTGCCATGCCGACGTCGTTGCTAGCGACGCAGGCGTACTCTGCGCTGTCCTCGATGGCGGCGTTGATGACCAGGAGGGTGTGCGTGTTACCGTCGGTTACGAACTTGTACTTGTCGCCCTCTGCGATCGGCTGGCCATTCTGAAGGACAAAATCAAATGCAAGTTTATTGCACAACATTTGTAAGTGGCACAATGTAAGTCAAAGTGTTGTAAAAGACTTGAACTAATTACAATTAAGTAGTACAATCCACTTGTCAAATCTATGCTATACAACATTGATAGAAGACACGGTATAAAGAGTAATGAAGAACATTCTATAAGACTACCGGCTCATTACATTAATCTATGTACAATATATACAGTCATGAATTAAGAGCTATACAATATTTATAGAAGTCACAAGGAGGAATTGTATGTCTACTATACAGCTAGCTACATTATATGTTGTACATATCTGAGCACGGTTCTGGATATAAAAGCATGGTTCTGGATACAGCAGTAGTGAAAGCCTTATGTACCTTCAGCCAGCTGATCTGTGGCGGGGGGTGTCCACACACGGTGCCGTGGAAGCGGATAGGTTCTCCCGCCTCCACAATGTGACTCTTCAGGGTCTGGGTGAACTGGGGAGCTGCCAACTCTAGCTCAGCCGCTGGAGGGAACAGGAAAGGGGCAACGTTAGCTGTCAGAAACATCATGTACAAATGTGCAGGAGAAGTCCCATACAGTCGAACCTGTACTAGTGACCACCTCTGCACAAGACGGACAGAACAGGAAAGGGGCAACGTTAGCTGTCAGACTCAGAAACATCATACACAAGTATACAGAAGTCACATATAGTCGAAACTGTTCTAGTGACCACCTCTGCATAAGAAAGGTTTTGACTGAAGGAAGATCAGGACAGGATCCAACTGCCACTGTTTGTCGTGTCCAAAGTTTACATGAAATGTGCCTGTTGCCCACAATGTTAGACGTAAACTCTTTTGCATAGGAATTTCTGCTGTTTCGTCTAGTGGTCACCACAATGATAAAGGTCAATGACCTGCATGTAGAGGTGTATAGATCGGTGAGAGGGTAGACCACAGCACATGTCAGACAAACAAATCACACAACAAACCACCAGTCCTCCAAACCACGAAGTAGGGTTGACAATCGAACCACAAGGGGGGAAGGTAAAAGGTCAAAGTACCAGGAAAATGGTCAAAGTTCATCGCAAGGATGTGGAATGTGGGGACCTTGGTTATTGGGGCTCGACACTGAAAAGGTGATGTAGGGGTCTTCAGGAGGGCATGTATTTGTGTGTCAAAGGTCAGGGTCATGGGTCAAAGGACAATGCTAAGCAGTCACCCTCCAAAGTCTTCTGCCTCTTAAGTTTGCCTTCTTCCAAACCCTCCAGGAAGGAATCGGTTTGTTCCTCAGTTTTCTGTTGCTTAGGCTTTACTTCTTCTCCATCCTCCTTATCCCAAGCTTCCTTCCTCTTTCCCTTCCCATCTTCCAGGTTCACAAGGAACTCACTGTCTTTCTCCCCAACTGCAGAAAGCAGAGACACGTGAAGCAGCATGCTGCAGCCATGCAACTGTCTGCGGTTAGCCAGCGGTGGCAATGGATTGCTTTGCTACCTGAGGCTTAAGTGTGAATTTTTTGCTTGATTTTTGAAGTAGATCCACGACCATCTGAATAAGGCATTAAGCAACCCACCAATCATAAGCTATGGATGGCAGTTTGAATATTCAAACCAACCAATGGGGACATCTGTAAGAAAGCATGCATCCTGCATTTGAGACTGATATGAATCTATAGTGACTTTTTTGATAGAAGAAATAGTTTGCAGTTTTGTGAAGGTTTCTCTCAGCTATTACAGCAAACAAACCCAGTTTAAAATTTATCATTCTGATTCTGTGGCCTACAGGATCATTAAAACTTAAACATTCCATTTACTTTTGAGTTACACCTAACTACTGCCCTTTTCTTCCCAAATTCTACAAGTAACGGTCCCAACAATGGAGCAAAGCAAAGCATATGCAGCAGTCTCAGGAGCCCAAAACTTAATGCACAGCATATATGACTGATGGGGAATGGATTTTAGCGTTTTGATGTGATTATTATGATCATTCCGGGATGTTGAAGGATGAATTTTGCATGAATAGGGAGAATAATGATGGGAAGGGGATTAACTAATTTAAAAAAAAATTCTGGGTCTGTTTCAAAGTATATCATTGTGTTTAACGGGGATTCAAATCTGTACTTTCCATCCATTATTATCACGGTGACTATTTATCATAGTTGTGAGCTGTTCCTAAAAACAATCTATCTAATCACAAAGATTGTGAGTGGTATACTGTACTTATTGAGTAGAATTAAAAGTTTAATATCTACTACTCTCACACATAATTTTAACAACTAAGCTTTTCCACACGATGAGATCAAACACTTCAACGCGTAGATTATTGATTTTAGTTTCGCAGGTAAGAAACTGCAAATCGCAACTTCTTAAGATACTCATGATCTTTAAGAAGTCTGGTTAATAGACTGAGATTTGTGAGGATCTAAGTCTACCACATCAGCCTCACCCTCTGTGTACTGTTGGAAGCTCTCGTACTGGAAGTCTTGATTTCGCTCAATTCCTGCTTTTCTCAATTGTCTGGGTCCCTCTAAACTAGCCAGGAAACTGTCTTCTTCAGATGCATCTAAGACATTGCCTTTGTTCTTTAAGACATTTCCATCTGAGGAAGGTGAGAAGTCATCTTCAAACCTGCACTGGGCAGCTTCAAGATGCTTTTGTTTTCCATCTTGCAATCTCGACAAGAAGGGATCAACATCTTGAGATGAAGAGAAAGGATCCTGGCTTTCTTGTAGCTCGGATACCTTAAAGTGCTTGGGTCCTTCTAGGAAAGAAAAAGAAGTGTCATCGAGGTCTGCTGACTTCCTTTTAAGGTGTGGCTGTGAAGTATCTGACAACTCTTCTTCTTGCTCCTTAAATCTCGCAAGCCGCTGCTCCTTTGGTTCTTCTAAGCTCTCCAAGAAGGGATCTTTCTCCTCAAGGAATGGATCACCTTCTTTAGCATGTTGAGGCTTTGTGTAACCCTTCTCCAAGAACGTTGCTTGTCGCAAGTCTCTAGGTTCTTGCAAACTGGCAAGGAAGGGATCTTCTGGCTGTGGTGTTCCCTCATCAGTGCTAGACACATGTTCTTCTATGTCTTCGTTACGCCTTGAGATGCTGCGCTGTTCCTTTGCTGGCTCCAAACTTGCTAGAAAGACGTCTTCTTCTGTAGCAAACTTCTCCAGCCTCCCTTGATTGTTTAAGGACGGACAAGTCTCAGCCTGCATGCTGGCTAGCCTGTCTTGTTTTGGTTTCTCCAAGCTGGCTAAGAAAGGATCCACTGGTTCATCAGACTCTTCATCTTCAGAACCATCAGAGTCAAGCAGATTCCGGTCATCCACTTCTTCAGCAGAATCTGTTTCTTCTTCAGTTTCTGAAGATTCTGTCTCGCTGCTGGCCACCTTCTCAGGCTCCTCCTGTTCTTCAATAGGAGCTAAGAAAGAGACGGTCCTTCCCTGCACAACCACATCAGTCTCAATTTGCTTTTCTGGGAACCCCACAAGGAAAGTTTTGCTCTGTTCCTCGAGAGCTGCTAGCCTTCTCTGTCTAAGATCTTCCAGGCTCTTTAAGAAGGGATCCTGATCTTCAAGATGGTCTCCAAAGGCACCTTGCTCCCGTAATGTCTTAAGACGCTGCCTGCGGATGTCCTCTAAACTTGCCAAGAATGGATCAGTTTCTTCACCACCTATTTCAGGTGTTTCTAGTGCTTGTTCAGCCCCTTCCTGCTTTGCTTCCTCAAATTTAGGTGGTGATGTTTCTAGCTCTGCAGCCCCTATTTTACCCCCTACCTCTGAAGCAGATTGTATTTGAGATGAAGTACTCTCTTGCCAGAATGCAGGATCAAATGGCTCTGGCTTTTTCTTTGGCCTTTCCAAACCTTCAACATCTTCAGTCTGTACAGTATCTCTTTCTAAGTCTTCTTCAGGTGTTTCTTCCACCTCAGTTTCCACCTCAGAACCTTCCCCTGAGAAAAAAGCAGTCCTCTCTTCTGCAGTTCCTTCCGCAAAAGGCTCACCCTCACCTTCTAAATCTTCAAGACTTTCCTGGCTTTCGTCTTCTTCCTCGATGCTTGCCAGTGAGGAGTTTACTGTCCTGTCAGTGTCACTCCCCTGGCCTCTTCCCATCTCTACGTCTTCTACATTCTCCAAGATCCGGTCCACTTCCTCTTCCAAGTCATAGCTGTCACCACTGTCTCCATCTTCTTCTGTGCTTTCTTCATAGTCACTCTCACTTTCATCTGAGTCTTCTTCTTCATCCTCAAGACTGATTACCTGAGTTTCCCGACTCCACTTTGGCCTCTCTAAGAGATGAACGAGTTTTCGCACGTCTTTCTGTATGGTCTTTGCTCCTTTCTCCTTTTCTTCTTCAAGGGCGGCTAAAGAGGGTGAACTAGAGATCTCACTGTTACCCACTTGGAGGGACTCTCGCTTTGCTTTGCCATCTTGCAAACCTGACAGAAATTCATCACTACCTGCTTCTATCCTAGCCTCTCTTCTATGTTTTGGATCCTCAAGACTTGATAGAAACTCTTCCTCTTTACCATATATCTCTTCCTCAGTATCATCTGCTTGAAGAGACTCTCGCTTTGCTTTAGGGTCTTGCAAATCTGCTAGAAATTGATCACTACCTGCTTCAATTGTTGCTTCTCTTCTATGTTTTGGATCCTCAAGACTTGAGAGAAACTCTTCCTGCATTCCAGCATCACTGGAACCAAATCGTTTGGCTACTGGTCCTTGTAAACTCGTTAGAAAAATGTTTTCTACATCAGATGCTACTAAGCTGTGTGTTGGCTCATCTGAAAGAGGCATATTGGTTTCATCATCTGTTGTAAAGGAATCCTTTGTTTTTGTTTCATCTAAAGAGACAAGGAAAGTGTCCTCTCCTGCTTCCCAGCCCAACAGCCTTCTGTTCTTCCCTTCTTCCAAAGCTGTGAGGAAAGCCTGAGCTTCTAAGTCATGCTGAAACTCTTCTGTTTCTTCATCCCATGTTGGGAATGGAGAGTCAACTTCCTCATCTGGTCCGAAGTGTGTGGAATCCTCCTCCGCATCTGAGATGTCCTCAAAATCTTCAGGAGCAACATCAACATCTTCTACTGGACTTATTTCTGCACCATTTTCTTGAAAGACATCGTCCGAGATAGAATCAGACACAGAGTCAGATGGCGGGGATGGCTGAATGTTAGCTTTACGCAGCTCACTTGCTTCTGTCAAACTTGTGAGGAAAGTATCTTCCTCTTTCGGTAGCTCCTTTGTATGAGAAACAGGCATGATGCTTTCCTCTTCCCTTGCCATTGCGCGTCTTTCTTTGGGTTCAGCCAAGCTTTCGAGGAAAACTTCAGACTCAGAGACTGACTCATGTTCAGGGGGAGGAGATGTGGGTATATTTTCTTTCCGCTTGTCTCTCATTTCTGAAATACTTTCCAGAAAAGCATCCCCTGACTCAGTATGTTGTGGCAGTACAGGTCCTGTTACAAGCATGGGGCTATCCTCTTCCCTAGTGACTGCCCGCTGTTGCCTTGGCTCTGCCAAGCTTTCCAGAAAAGCCTCAGGTTCTGAATCAGATTTAGGAAGTTCCAGGAAGGGATTTTCAGCAGTTTTAGAACCAGAAGGAATGTCAGATTCCAGGAAAATGTTTGCCTTATTAGGAAATGTGGGCTCTCTTTCAGTTTCAGTTCTTTCCTGCTGTTCAGTTAGCAAGGATTCACACCTTTGTCGAGTTTCCTGTAAACTTGTCAGGAAAATGTCACCTTGTTGTCGGAAAGGTTTTGGTTTTGCCAAGTTAGCCAGGAAAGTGTCTGTTCTCTGATGAATGACAACTTGAGACCTTTTCTTCCATCCTTGCAAGCTTGGGAAGAAAACGCTGGCGTCTCCAAGAGGTGCTATTCATGCAAAAACATATGGGAAGCCAGATATCTGTAAAGCTCACTCTGAGGAATGAGCTCAACAAATACCAGGTACAAAACAGATTGAACAGACATAATTTTTTGTCATTTTTTGGTTAATGTCAAGTTTTGGTTTCAGTTGTCAAGAAATCGGGATTAAGACAAAGAGAAGAAAAAGATGTTTTTCAGAGAACTAGGCAGAGATGTGAATCCTTCTTAGTTGCATCATTACACCTACTTTATGTTTTGAATATTTGGGCAAGGGTGATGCTAGCTAGGAGCAGTTTATGGAAGACTTGCCTTTTTTGGCAATTCAGTTAAAAGCTAGAGAAGAAAAAGGAGTCTTAATCTTATGAAGGAACTACCGACCGAGTTGGTTATGATTTAACATATTACTCTTAGAAGACTGGAGGCAACACCTACACTGCTGAATCAGACACAGATAGGAGAAGACTAAATAAAACTGGATAAGGAAGGGAAAGGGCTGTGAGGGTGTCACAAGTGAACAAAGTAATGTAAAACTGGAGATTCCATTAGAGAGCATAGGAAGAGAGTAGTATGAGGGGTCACACCAGGACTTTGTAGCTAAAGGTATACGTGTGTGTGAGGAGGTATAGATGTAGAGTGACAGATATTAAGAATAAGGGAATTAAAACCTTTCATGCACATGAACAATCACAACACATGACAGCAAGATAAGTACTGGTAATTCCAGCAAAACAATCAGAATCTAAAGTACAATCAATATTGCAACAGTACTCAGTGTCTAATGATGCAGGATATGTGAATCCCACAAATATATGATCATCTACCACTTTGTGCTATCATGCTCTAGACTATACATGTTTTATGAATGTCTGATCTGTAGGATTAGTAGTAAGTGTATTTCTTCTGATAAATGAATATGAATTTCTTTTCTGGAATATGACCCATAGCAAGAATGATTTTGTGTTTGACAATGAGCATCGTCAGGATTTCCTGACAGAAGTGAACATAATGTCTCTCCTGACAATTAAAGATTTGACAATGAGCGTGGTTCTGTACATGTATAGAAGAGTAACTGTAACACTTCTTACGTTTCACGATGAGCGTGGTTGTGTACCATGTATGTGGTTGTATACATGTGTGTGTACATGTATGAAAGAGTAAAGGCTTACGTTTCACGATGAGCGTGGTTGTGTAGCGTGCCTCCCCGGCCACCAGTGTGTAGTTGCCAGCATCATCCTGGGTGATGTTGATGATGCTCAGTTTGTGGAGACGTTTCTCAGACTCCATCTGGTACTTTTCTCCTAAAGGTGTCAAAGAGTCACATAAAAATCAAACTTACAATCCATAGTGCCACCTGGTAATGACAATGAAAATGATGTTTATTGCATATTCATGCCCTTCCGGGCTAAATGCATTGGGTGACATAACATACTGTATGATACTAGTTACTAGTACTTAGGGAATTGTATAAGAAGAAAAACAAAACAAAACTAACATCTCCTGTATACTATAATTCATCTAACTCTAAAGCTTACAATAGCTTAATGGTGTAGGAAGTCACTCAAGGTACCCAGTAACATCTTAACCATTAACTATTACTTGTAACCATTAACTATTGAATGTTGCACCAAATCTTCAATAAAGGTCCAGCAAATCTTGCAACCCTATAACACTATTCCATTTACTAACAGATAGATCATTCAGTAACTGTGTCTGGTGTAATTTTTGCCCTTTTGCTCTTCTTGACTTATAAAAATAGTATACACAAAGTAAAATCATGCTATACTATCAAGACAAATTCATACTATAACTTGTTGCAAAGGGCGAACTTATCATTACCTGAAACATTTCTTCAAGACTTTCTCTAAGATAGAATTTGTCTGACTTTCCCTAAGAAATATATTGTGCAAGATGTTTACTGACCTGCGTATATCTCCTTGTCGTTGTGTAGCCACTGCACGGCAGACACGTCCTCGTCAATCTCGAACTGGAGTGTCGCCGTCTGGTACTCAACGACTTCGAATGCCTCGATGGTACGCTGCATCTCAACGTGAGCAGCTGGAGGGAGGGGGAACGGAGATGTTAACTTTAACTTTCAGTCTCCCGAGGGTGCACAAATGCACCGAGTCTGGATTAGTACAGCATAAGTCAGTAGCAACAGGGTTAAAACTGTACAGACTACTACCAACTTGACTACACTTATACATGTACATGTACTCACTCTACAAGATACATTCAATTTGATTCCTTCCACATATGTATCAGCAGCAATTCTAGATTAATTTCAACAAAAAAGACTTTTCCTAGCTCCTCATAATATTAGGTACTGACAACAACAGTTGTAGAAAACACAAAACTTGTTCACATGGAGTAGAGAGACCCGGGACATACAACACAAGGCAACATAACTTGGACAAAAACAAGAACTTTAAGACTTTCTTAGAGACTCAAAAAAATAAATTCTTCCATGGCAAGAATTTGTGAAAAAAATCCTACTGGAATAAAACAAAAAAATCAGAGTAAGATATCATCTTCATAAAAATTCTCTGCTTCATAGATACAGGGCTCTGACTTCATCTGAAAAATCAGAGTATGCTATCATCATCAGAAAAAAATTCTGTCTCTGGCTTAGCAAAAAAATCAGAGTATGATATGATCATCATAAAAGTTCTCTAACTCATACAGGGTTCTGGCTTAGCGAGGGGGAAACAAAAGCAGGATGCAGCTAGAAGCGGGTTTGTTCTTACTCTCTACGTAAATCGTGAAGACGTGTCTGGTTTCCCCAGCAACAAACACGTAGTCTCCGGCGTCTTCCGGCAGCGTATCGTAAATCAGCAGCCGATGCGTGAAGCGGTCCCGCTCGATCACATACTTGTCGCTAATCTCAAGCCTCAAGTCCTTATGCAGCCACTGAGCGTCGTAATCCTCCTCTGAGATTTCGATCTCGAGGACCGCGGTGTCATGCGGGTCGACGCGGATCGGCTCTCGGGGTGCGGAGCGGATTTGGATATCAGGCAGGGGAGTCTCCTCGTCAACTGTAACTAAGCGGAGGAATGCACGGCTCAAAGTTTGCCAGCAGGGTTTTTTTTTTTTGGATATGGCCGGGCAAAGGGTGAGTTAGTGTGGTGCAGGGCTCTCGCTGTCTTTGAGCTTGTTTTTTCATCCCAATTTTGTGGAATAATTCAATCGTTTTTATAATAATGTCACAATTTTTGGCCACAAATGGTAAAATAGATTGAAAAATAAATTGAGGGCATTTGCATTTTGTTTTACCTCTAGTTTTACCTCTAGTAGACAAAGAAAGAAAATAAACAGTAAGTTGAAAATTTGGGTGGGTTCAAGGAAATTATATAGTGTCCTTGGTGAGTGCTTTTTTGTGTTTTGTATTGGAAATGACAGTTCAAACCTGTTTCAGGACAAAAATGGTGTTTTTAACATCAACAAATAGGTCAGGACTTGGCATGGTTTATTTCTTGACATGTTTACTGTAAACCGTTTACAATTTTTTCATTTCTCAATCGACTGATTTTGATTGTCCAGAGATTTTGTCTAGCAGATTTCTGTCAACTGTAGGGATAACAGACAAAGGCGAAAGCCCTGGTATGGTATTTATAGGGTGGCAGTGCAAGACAGCTGATCATGAACTTGTGCTGGCAGCCAGGGGACTTGTCAGTGGGAGTGCCAAGGGAGTGGATGCAGATGCTGAATGCGAAGATGCTGAATGCAAGGCTAAGCATGCCAACAGAACAAACTCAAAATGGCAGAAAATAAAATGAAACCAAAAAGAAAAAAGGTGGACTAAATGACTAACTTGACAAAAAATAACAAAAGTGAAACAAAAATGTGAAAAGGGAAATAAAAATGTACCGGTGGATACTTAAAGGAAGAGTGATTATTAAGAGAGGTGTCTAAGAAACGTGAACTGAAATACTGTGGACATTCACGATTAAGTAACAGTGGACTGGGCGTGTGATTATCTACCTAAGGTTAAGGACTAAAACTTCAAGACTACATTGAGTAAGTTGGACATGATATGGTTATGGACATGATACATATTATCAAAAAAATAACAAGATTGATTGTACAATCATATCAAATCTATCACAAGTTACATTACCGTAAATCATTATATTATCATAACGACAAAGATACAAAATTGCTCCCAGATACAAGCATGATCACAAGTATACATGTACATGTACAAGACTGACACCTTCCATTTATCAAGAGCATTACTTGTCTTAAATTCTATAAGGCTTCTTTACTAGAGGTCAACCACCAGCAGTATACATGTCTGGTATACATTTATACATAGACAGTATACATTTATACACAGATAAAGAGGAATATATCATACCATTCAGGTGTCAAAGCGAATTCTAACATACAGATGTCATCTAGTTTGTACTATTGTCATATTAAACAGAATGACTTAGACGTTTCTCTGTTGCATGTTCTGATGATTTTTTGTAGACATGAAAAATTTTGTTCTGATTCATTTACATTCTAAATATGTTCATGGCGAGAGAAAAAAGTTGACAGCAAACGAAAAATTCTGACATACCTTCAACATAGAGAGTAACAACCTCTCTGGTTTCTCCGGCCACAAAGACGTATTCTCCGGAGTCTCCCTGTTCTGTGTCGGCGATGAGCAGACGGTGTACGCAGCGATCGCGTTCCACCTTGTACTTCTCTCCGGTCTCAATACGAATCTCGTTCCGGTACCACGAGACGTCCACGTCCTTGTACTGGTCGGTGACCTCAAACTCGAAGGTCGCGACCTCGTTGGGCTTGACGGTGATGGTCTCCATCGGCTTGCGACGGAACTCAACGTATTTCACTGCAGAAAGAAGGAAAATCGTTAAACTTCAAGAAAAGTGTCTTAATGAATGGTTTATTTGTTTCAATGCATATGTCACAAACATTGCAGCCAGACCGGCTGAATTGCGTTAAGACATTTACAATTTGATAAAGAGATGATTACCACATATTTACATGGACACGCATTTAAAATTCGAATACAGACATGATTAAAATGTATTTACATCAACCTGCAACATATACATAAACGAGCGGGATAAAAAGGTCCTAAACGGCATTGTCTTCATTATTTTGCAAAGAAATTATCAATGTGGGTCTTTGAATAGTCAAGCTTATCTTCCTACCTAAGGCTACAGGCTACACCAATTTATTTCCTTGTTTCTTAGACAATTTTACGGAAAATACAACAAGCAGATATCATAAAAGCTGAGGACAGGAAGGAAAATTGTATATAACTCCATCAAACTGAGTGCACCAAGGCATAAACCTTTGTTAAAGGCTTTGTTTCTTCAATTTTTTTTCCCGTTAAGCATATTTTCTATATCAGCATGAAAGTTCATCTGAGTTGGTAAATTACATAAAAGGCATAAAGAGAGGCATAAAAGAGGCCATATACATCAGGGCACTTCAACCATCGCTCAACCGGGACGGGGGGCGATATCGACTTCAGACAACCTTTGACCCTTTGCTGACGTCACACGTGGGAAAAATCACGTGTCCACAGCATTTGGGTCAGATAGCTGAGGAAGACTGAGTGATTCGGTCGAAAATTTCTGGTGAGTCAAATTTTGAGTTGGAGAAAAGTTTAAGTTTTTCATAATATTTTCTATAATATCATTATATTGAAGTGGGCTAAGCTGAAGGTACACGTCTTGGCAACAATTCTTCCCTCCGTTGAAAGAGATTCTAGACTACGTTCTTTGGGACTCACCTTCAACATAAAGAGTGACGCTGGTCTGAGCGTCGTTAGCGACAAACGAGTAGTCTCCCTGGTCCTCGAGGGACACGTTGGAGATGTACAGCCTCCTGACTCCGCCCACCTGCTCAAACCGGTACTTATCACTGGTCGACAGGGTCACCTGGACAGGTGGGAAGTATACATATTTCAGTAAACAAACAAACAAACAAACAAACAAGCTTGTCACTGGTCGACAGGGTCACCTGCACAGGTGGGAATTATACATATTTCAGTAAATAAACAAAAAAACAAACAAAAAAATCAAGTTGTCGCTGATGAACATGGTAATCTGTACAGGTAGAAATCACACAATATTACTACAGTATCACCTGCATATATGTAGATAGAAATCAGGTATATTTATTCTGTATTTCCCCACATCTATAATAGACAAAAAGGAAACTACTCTCCTCTTAGGATCACAATATGGCACACATATTACAGAAAAAAAGTGGGATCTTCTGTCTTCCACTGTCTCAGAAAAAGAAGTCAAACCCAACAAGTTATAATTTGTAGCCAGCCTTCAATTTTAGATCAGAATAGTCAAATGTTGAATAATTTGTGCTTCATTGTGCCTGTTTCAGATTTCACTTATTTTTTTCGAGCCTATTGTTGATTTGAGAATAAAACTCAGATATTTTTCTAAATCTAGAAAAAGAAAGAATAAAGTTGACCTCGTTGCGGAACCACTGTCCCTCCACGTCCTCCTCTGAGATTTCCAGCTCGAAGGTGGCGGTTTCTCCGGGCGAGCAGCGGACAGGCTCGTAGATCTTACGGATAAACTCCACATGTTTCGCTGTGGGGGGAAGGACAAGGTGCGAGTTTAGGACTTGCTTACAGATATATTCTGAAAATAGTTTCATCTGGTAGGTAAAGCATACGATATAGAGATTTTCTTTTACACAACCAGTATTGTCTCACCGCAAAAGTGCCACCTACATCGGCTACATATACGTGTAGCAGCAAAAAGCAGTCAGAAGATCTGAGGCATGGTGAGAGACATTACTGGTTGTGTAAAAGAAAATTCTTATATCTCATGCTTACAGATATGTTAGAGAGATGTATCCATCCTCATAACCTTCTTAAGGCAAATTACTACATCTAAGATGAGGGAAAGGTACAATGTAAATGTCTCACAGTACATAACAAAGACATACATGAACAGATGACTACAACTACATTGTACAGTTTGTTAAGTCTACCACAAGGGTAAAGTCAGTAGAGGTGGAAAGGATTTGTAAAAGATATATCTATTATTACTGTTACTGTTTTTGTAAGAATTTCTGAATACCAAACCAACATATCATTGTGATGGTTCTGGTAACTATGGTTTTTGATAAATGTCATGGTTGGAGTGTGGTATCTATGGTGATAGTTACTATGGTGACAGTTACTATGGTGACAGTTACTATGGTAACTACCTGCTGGTTCAGAGGTGGCAACTGATTGGGTGAATGGACAGGTAGGTGGGGTGGTGGCAGGAGAAACAAAACGAAATGGACCAGAGAGAGAGAAGACACACAGGAGACACAAGCAAACAGACATACAAACGGTTACCCAAGATTGTTATTCAGGTAAGGAAAGATTCGAAATTTGGACATTGACATCACAGGAAAAATACATGCAAAGTGTGGGGCTGTGCTGTTTTAAAATCTGCTATGTGATGGCATGGTGTGACTGTTGTATTATTATTGTGCCATTGCCATCCTATAGCATATTTCAGAGACAGCCAACAGTTAGTGGAATTTTTCTTGTGATGTTTCAGTGAAATAAAGGGAAAAGTACTTCAAAAGGAAATAAGGACTGAGAAGTCAGATGATATCAAATGTAAAGAATGGAAGAAAAGGAAGGAAGTGAAGATTTAAGAAAAGGATGGAAATGGAGAGAAGAGTCAAAAGAATTACAATTAAAGGCTATGTAAAGGGTAGGGCAAAACATGCTGCTTGTAAAAGACAGGGTACAAAATTCCACAGGAACTAAAACTATGGAGAGTGTGATCTGTTGAAGTAACGTAGCTACGATGACGTACTGTCAACATAGAGCGTTGCCGTGGCTTTGGTATCCAAGGCGACGAAGCTGTACTCTCCAGAGTCGTCCACGGTGACGTTGAGAATTTCCAGTCTGTGCACCTTCTGGTCGGCGTGCACACGGAACTTGTCGCTGGGCGCAATCGCCTCGCCATTCTGTAAGGGAGGGACGACACTTGGTAAATACTTGTGGTGTGGCAAGGTTTGTAACAAAGAAATTGTTACAATAAACCTGTGGCAATAAAGTGTCATTGCTACATTATTAGGGAGAAATCACTTTCCATGGTGCTGAAATGCCTTCAAATGAAAGTATGACACTAGGTAGATACTTGTGGCAAGGTTTGAGGATTGTTACAAAAATGGTTACATTAACTTGTAGCAATGAAGTGTCACTGTGACATCATTCATGGAAATTGTCACTAGGCAAAATCACTTCACCCTTCTGTAAGGGAGGGATGACACTTTGTAAGTACTTGTGGTAAGGTTTGAGGATTGTTGCAAAAATTTGCTACATGAGACTTGTGGCATTAAAGTGTCACTGCTACATTATTAGGGAGAAGTCACTGTCCATGGTGCTGAAATGCCTTAAAATGGAGGTATGACACTAGGTAAATACTTGTGGCAAGGTTTGAGAGTTGTTACAAAGAAAATTGTTACATTAGCCCTGTGGCAATCAAGTGCTACTTTTACTTTAACATCATCATTTAAAGATACATCATCTCTGTCCTTGGTGCTGAAAGGTTGATAACTGCAATCTTTGCAAAAAAAACATTTTCAGCCATTTCTCCTTGCAATTCTTTCAAGACTGCATCTTGAAGGAAAACAGTTTTACTACCTTTCTAAGAAAAGTTCCTTAAGGAATCAGTACCCACCTTGAGCCACTGCACATCCACTCCTGAGAAGTTGATCTCCACCTCGAAGGTTGCCGTCTGCTTCTCAAAGATCTTGATGTTCTGCAGAGGCCTGGTGAACTCAAGCTTACGAACTGAGGAAAAAAGTATGTAACAGTTAGTACATCTGTATCTGTATCTGTATAGCCGGTATAACCACCCTTCGGCGTAACACACCAGCTTCTGTATCTGTATAGCCGGTATAACCGCCCATCGGCGTACTCACACCAGCTTCTGTATCTGTATAGCCGGTATATCCGCCCTTCGGCATAACACACCAGCTTCGCAGGCACGCGGCGCGGCGGCAGCTAGCTATATCACACCGAACGGCTTGTTACACTCAATCTTTGCACATTTGATTGCAGGAGTTGTTTTAAGTTTTCTAGTGATGATGCCCCAACTGTGCTTGGTGGAGTTTTTGAATACCTCAATTCTTGGTTGATAACTCTTTTAATTCTTTTCTGGGCTGGTATCAGATACTTAGAGGTTGGTACAATGTACTTCCACCAGTTTATTAGTCATTTTGTACATCATGCACAGTCTGGACATGTGGTTAGTACATGTGTGTTTAGCCACATGTCAAGAAAGAAACCGTACAAGCAACTGTTAATGCTTTGAAAACTTTAGCTGTTAATTCCTGAAGTTTTGTTGAAGAAAGGAGCCAGGTTACTTAGAATTTGTGTGTGATACTGTTGAACAGTACACATCTGGATTTCAAAGACCAGATGAACCATAGACAGTTATCAAATGAAGATAGATTTCTGTATTCTGATTACTATATATCATATTAAATATGATTGTTACTTTATGGTCACCCTGTGATTTTATGTGTGAATGTTACAGTAGGACCACATGAAGAATAGATGAACTCTCAATCTAAATGTGGATTCAAATAAAGTCAAAGTCTCCTCACTTTCTAGTACACAAAATGTACCCTAAAGATTCACAGATAAGAATGATTAAATGAAGAAGTTTCCTTACTTTCCACGGTGAGTTGTGTGGTCTGTCTGAAGTCTCCGATGACGACGGCATATTCGCCCGCGTCGCTCTGAGACACGTTGGAGATGGTGAGCCTGTGCACGCAGCCCGACACCTCGATGGTTACGCGGTCGCTCGGGGCAAGCACGCTGCCCTTCCGCTGCCACTGCACCTCAATACCCTCGTGGGAAATCTCAACCTGGTGGTAAATTGAAGAATGTATATATGTAATATATATTCATTTGTGTACTCAAATTGAATTGACAAATTCCCACCCGAAGGGTAAACGCAAGTAACAAAGATAAAAGAAAATTGAAACAGAGTACAAAATAACTTCAAAATCTACATAATTAAAGCCTTAGGTAATTGTTTAAAACCATACCTATGTCTAAAACTAATGTAATGTGTATGTCCTAGTAATATTCTAGATGTTATGAATATGATGTTACAACTTAAGACTCCAGGAAGAGTAGTGAAGTCATGTATATATACATAATTATATAATGTGTCACTAATGGAGGTCTTCTAAACAATTAATAATAAACAAGAACAAACCTCGAAGCTGGCAGTCTCAGTTTCGTAGCACGTAACCGGCTGCAGTGATCGTGTCACCTCTAGGGGGCGCTCTGTAACAAGACAGGGACATGATCGTGAACAAACTTACGCAGTGAAACTTAGTGTAGTGAGTACTAGGTAGTGAGTTCTACCGCACGTAACAGTTTCACAAGGCTTCTTCAAGAACTTCTCAGCCTTACCCAGAGACAAGTGGTGTTACTACAATTTGGGGTGTAACTATTGTATTTAAGGTTGGACTCCATTGTTCATTGCATGTAAAACACTAGTAGAGATCTCAATGAAATGAAGAAACTATATACTATAAGGCCTTAGATGACAGGACTTGGCCAGTCAAAAATTTGGGTGACCGTCTAAATTTGTTGGGTTGAAAACTACAGTTCAGTTCAATTCAACGTTGTTTCAGAATGATTTCTACCAACACAAAAAATTATAAGCTTTGCTTCAGGGTAAGACTGAGACATTTTGGACGAAGCCTTGCGGTTCACTGCTCTATAGAACGTCACCTGTGACGACCAACTGAGCCGTCGCCGTCACATCACGACACTTGAACTTGTACTCCCCGGCGTCCTCAAACGCAAGGTCCTTCAAGGTCAGTCGGTAGAAGAAGTGTCGGTGTAATTTGATCTGGACACGGTCGGAGTTGGCCAGCGCCACACCGTTGTGGAACCACTGGTGCTCAAGGTCGTCCTGGCTGAGCTCGATCTCGAAGGTCACGGCGCCGGTTTCCATGGCTTCCATGTTCTGGAGGGGTTTCTTAACCTCCAGCGGAAGGCCTGGGGAGGGGATAGAACAGACAGGTTGGTGTTCTGTAGGTCAAATGGCAAAGGTCAAAACAACATACTTTTACAGTAGCAAGACTTAGATTTGGGATTTTAGAATAAAAAAAAACCTTACAAATGTATGCAAAAGACTATTTTTTTTCAGGCAAAATATGTATTTCATCAGCCAAATGTAGCTCTTTCATATAGACCATGACAAGTACGAGCAAACCTAATACTAGTATATTCTTCCAGGATCTTTCATCAAGCACTATCTGTCTGTCAAGTTGATGCAGTTCAACACAGGCAACATTTCATATTCAAGTCAGGTCAAGCACATCACAAGTGAAGTTGAACAAATATCCACAATCAGTCAATCAGTGTAGACAGGCATTCACAGTGTAACAAGCATCATGGTGCATTGTGAAACATGGCAAACACACAGTCATTTGTGCTTTCAATTGGTGATCTGAAGGGGCTTTCCAGAAAAAAAAAACTCAATTACCGCTTGAACAGATCATGAAAACATATGATCAGATGATAGTTTGAGTATTTATGTTTACCGAACATATTGTTTTTACTCAGTTTCTTCCTCCTCCTCTTCTGTTCCAAACACTAACCTCTGACCTGGCCAATGACATGATTTGTTGACGTCTGTCACCATGGTGACAGACTGGTGTTGGGTTACATAATGTTGCAATTTCATGGTCTGCCCTACTCCTGTCACCATATACTCGTAGTACATGTATGTGAAATGTGTTTGAGTAAGAATTAACAGGGCAGACCATGTCCGAAGGTAAACATTATGCATTTGCTTTGCAAATGTTACTTCTCTAGTTTTTCTTAATTTCTTGCCTTGCATATGTTTTTTTCTTTTGAAAAGCCCCTGTGTGAAACAGAGAAAAATGAATCCGTACTTACGTTGTGCTGTAACTGCAGATGGAATGGCAGCAAAACAACATGGCAACAGGATGACAAGAGCACAACAACAGCATGGAAACAGTATGATATCAACGCAGCAATAGCACAACAACAACAATGATAGCCTATTAAAGTATGAACACTTGATATGGACAATTAAGTTCAACTTTGATAACAAGTGTTAGCATGTTTTAAAACATAGGCAAGGAACAAGTTGGTTTTGCTACTAATGAAATAATTATGTTCAAGTTATAAATTAAACAACAACTCCTTATCAATGGGATATTATAATCATGTATACCAAAAGGACCCAAATTGGATGTGCTGTAAATTTTGTATCGTAATTCCAAATTCTCTGTTCCAAAGAAATGCAAGAATATTGCATAAAAACAGTAAAATTTTGTTGTGCAGACTTAAAGTAAAGGAGTTTGGTTGAAACTTCTGGAGCATATTGTGTACAATGGCACAATGTAGAACAGATTCAAGAAACAAAATTGAAGGTGTTGAAATAATGTGTTGGCTGATTCTACCAGACTGCTGAGAATTCTAACGAAAATAGTAGCAGTACAATATTCCTAGAAAATTGACACTCTGTTTCAAAGAAATGCTTTTAAAGAAAAACAGCAAAATTTTTGTACCGACTAAAAGGAATTTGAAAGTTCTGAAGCAATGTAGAACAGATTCAAGTCATCAAGAAACAAAATTGAAGGTGTTGAAATACTGTGTTGGCTGATTCTACCAGACTGCTGAGAATTCTACCGAAAATAGTAGCACACATCCAGTGTGAGTCAGTCCACAGGTACCCAGGTGTGCACCTGTGCAGGTGAGTAAGAAAGGCTGTGTTACCTGTAACGGTGAGAGTGGCTGAAGACGTGGCCTTCTCCACCTGGCAGGTGTACTGACCAGCATCCTGCAGTGTCACGTTTCGCACAACCAGCATCAGGCACTTACGCATCACCTGCAATAAATCAATAACTCAACCCATTAACTTATTAACTCAATCCATTAACCCATCAACTAACCAGCATCAGACACTTACGCATCACCTGAAATGAATCAATGACTCAACCCATTAACTCATTAACTTATCAACAAATAAGCATCAACTGTAATCATTAACTCAACCCATTAACTCTTTAACCTGCATCAATAACTCAGACATTAATGTCTCCAATAACTCATTAACCATCTAACTAATCTGCTACCAATACTTGTCTCCCTTGGCCATCTTTTGACCCTCCTTGTACCACCGGGGTTTGGTGAACTCCTGGTTAACTCTGTCCTCACTCTAACCAATTAACTGAGTCAATAACTCATTAATTGCATCAATAACCAGTTAACTAACCTGCTGCTGATACTTGTCTCCCATGGTGATCTCCTGACCATCCTTGTACCAGCGAGGTTTGGTGAACTCCTGGTTGACGTCGGCCTCGAACACGGCGGTGGCGTCGCGCTCCTGTGCAGTCACGTCTGTCAGGTCTCGGGTGAAGCCTAACTCAACCACCTCTGCACAGGGGGAGGTGAGGAGGAAACAGATGTAGTAAATTTTGTTGCAAATTCTTGCCTGAAGCCTAATTGCTAGTTGAACTGGAAGACAATAAGTAGTTCTGGCTCTTAAGATTCTAACTTGTTGGGTTTGACGTCTTTTCTGAAACAACTTGGAAGACACTTTTTCTGTAAAATATGGGTTCTGTGATGTTATAATAGGAGAGTAGTTTTCTGTATGTTTTTACTTTGTTCAAAGTTAATATATACTTCTAATGTTCTCAGAGGAAGTGAGAGAAAACATTGCTATAGTGCTAGTACAGTAACAATTTTGGAAAAAGTTGAAAACACATGTCAATCTGTTCTACAGCTTAGTCTAATTTTTCTGTTTTCTGAAACTTGAACTTGAACTAAAACACGAGACTTACTTGGCACAAGCAGGAAGGCAGTGCATGAAGCCGTTCCTGCCGCGTTGTCAGCCTTGCAGACGTACGTCCCGGAATCCTCGTGATCCGGATTCGGGATGGAGAGCACGCAGGTGGATCCGTCGCGGGAGATCTGGATCCGCTCGCTGGCCGTGATCTCAGCGCCGTTCTTGAACCAGCTGACGCGAGGCTCGGGCTTGCCGGAAACCCTCGCTTCAAATCTGCACTGCTCGCCTGCAGGGGGAGGGGGCAACGAAACAGGTGATTAATTATGAAAAAAACTCTTTTTCTCAGAAGGCAGAGATTATTTCAGCCAAAAAATTAAAAAGATATTTTTTATATACATAAGACTAGTGTTATGGGAGATAGCTTGGAAATACAGAAATGTAGAAAATGTTGAATATATATTATGTATATGAGACTTGAAGCCACAATATATGAGATTTGGGAAATTAAATGTATTACGTTACATGTGTATGGTATACATGTACTTTTTTTTGGTAGATGTGTTTTTCTGAAGTTTGGAAAAAAAGTTATACTATTATCAACAGGTTGGTAAATTGCTAGGTGAGCACTCATTATATCTATGTATCAAGAAAAGAAATGTAAGTTTAATTCTTTTTCTTCCTGAGATGGTACTAATATTGACCTAAAGAATTTGCAAAGATTTGGCATTGACTCAGCTCCTGAACCCTGATATTTCGGATCCTTTTCCTCCACTTTCTAACCTTCACCTCTGTTTGCCTCCCATATTGGGTGATGCTAACTCACTTGGCTACAGTCCTTACATACTCCACATACCACTAAAGCCTACCAACCCACTGCGGCTCCGTGGAACCCATGCAGACATACCCTGCATTCCCAACCTAGAGGGCTCGGTGGAGGTCATTCAGACATACCCCACATTCCTACCCAACAGCCTAACATAGAATAAATACCTCCCGGGCTATTTCTGGCTGGAGGACAAGATCAGATTTCATCATGGCCAAATTTGGTACCTCATTTGCATATAATGGCAGTTAGAGAATATTATTTGAATACAATGGGTAAAATTTGCATACAATTGGCTTTCTTTCAGTGTGGTTCCTTTGAAAGAGCTATTCATCATGCCAGTGCAAGTTAAAGTTACTAAAGGCTTTGCAAATGTTTTGACTTTTGACTTTTTGAAGCATTTGAAGATTTCTACATTAATTCCAATGAAGAACAATCACCATAAATCTTGCATTCTTACTTAAATATCCTTAATTAATGGTTAACAAGTCAGTAACAAGTCTTTGAAATATTAACTTCTTAACTCTAAAAACTTAACAGGTCTTAGTTTTAGTTTCTGGTTCTGTAGCTTCTGGGTGAACGTGCAATTTTTTGTCACACTTTCTCAGAATTTAATGTTTGGTTAAATTTCAACATTTTCTTCATTAACTTATCAATAACCAGGTTTATTAACTTGTTAACTCACCAAGTTTCAGTTTCTGGTTCTGTAGCTTATGGATGAACTTGCAATTTTTCCCACTTTATCCTTAGTTCAATCTGTATATTTACTTCGTAACTTATCAATAACCGGGTTTATTAACTCATTAACTGACCAGGTTTCAGTTTCTGGTTCTGTAGCTTCTGGATGAACTTGGGTTCCTCCATGCCGGGTTCCTTCTTCCTTTTTTTCATATTTTCTTTCACGCTTTCTAAAGAATTATTTACTGTATCTACAATGTAACATCATTATCTAATCAATAACCAAGTTAATTAACTCATTAACTCACCAGGTTTCAGTTTCTGGTTCTGTAACTTCTGGATGAACTTGGGTTCCTCCATGCCTGGTTCCTTCTTCGGTTTTTTCTCGGGCGGCGGGGCGGCCCGGGTGGGCGCGGCCTCCACAGCCACTTCTCGCTTCTTCAGGGGCTTGGCCTCCTGCAAGACACGAGGGAAACGTCTTAGACATGCCTCAAGGATGTGAAAACTGCTAAGCAAAGTCTTAAGGTGGTTGGAACTCGTAAGAAAAGATCTTCAAGTTATGAGAAACAACAGGAGAAAAAAAGAACTACAAGAGCAAAACTTCTCGCTTCTTCAGGGGCTTCGCCTCCTGCAAGACATGGAGGAAACGTCTTAGACATGCCTCAAGGATGTGAAAACTGCTAAGCAAAGTCTTAAGGTGGTTGGAACTCGTAAGAAAAGATCCTCAAGTTTTGAGAAACATTAGCATGAGAGAAAAAATAACTACAAGAGCAAAAGTGTGCAAAAAAGATGTATAAAATAAGGTCTATGTGGACAGGTGGTTGCTAGAGACAGGATTTTTAATGCTTGAGTCAGTGGGAAAAAGTATTTAAGCAACCACCAAAAAGTGATCATCTTGACCTAGTGAGGTGGCCCTTTGACCAGATACCTTCTTGAAGAGTCATGTAGCATGTTTTGTAACTAATGTCTTAAGCTACAAGAAAACAGATTTACTGGTAGTGTCTTTACAATCTTGATTTCTTCCATTATTGAAGAGTCATGAAAATGAATCATTGGTAATTACTCAAGATCTCATGAGCTACAAGAAGACAAATCCGTCCTTACAATTTTGATTTCTTCCTTGGTGATTCCCTTGAGCTCCATGCCGGCCAGCTTCTCGTAGTAGCCGGGCTCAAACCTCTTCTGGAACTTCTTCTGCAGTTCCACTGAGGCAAGCTCTGCTTCACTCTTCTCTTTGGATACTGGGAGAGGAAGAGACAACAAAAAAGTTACATTTTCTGTACTAGAACAATCATACTTAAACTTCTATGTACTTACTGGCTATAATCAAGTCTCAGCATCAGTGTGCAAGCATGTCTAACCCTTGGATAACAGGGAACAATAGACGATAAACCGGATAGTCTTGATCAAAGGTGCCTCTGTTTTGCCTCTGTTTTCTCCGTGGTTATCATAGGATGGAGAAAGAATTTACAGTTTACATTCTCCTAAATTTCCTAGAGAATAGCAGGTGATTATAGATGTTGCTATAGCAAGAAAGTCAATTTTCAAGACATCTTGGTTATAAAGGTTGAGCCATTGTTTCATCTTTCAAAGCATTTTGGTTTTTAACCAAAAAAAATGGGGCCCCCAAATACTGAGGAGCAAACAATTGAGTCAGTTTGGCCGCACATTAAAAATCACTTCGTGTTAGTCACGGTATGACCGGCTTTTAGGGTTTCCCAGTTAACAAACAAGGAGCGACAAAACCAGCTTTTTATGATGCAAATAGCGGAATGTTGAAGGTCACAAGCTGTGGACTTTGCCATTCAATAATGTGACCTTGGGGTACAAAAGACGACCGATTTGCTAAGCTGCACAACTGTCCTAACTCTATCGGCCTGGTTGTACATGTATGTGCAGGCATGTCTGTCTGCTTTCACTTCTTTTGAATGCTAACAAGAAATGTGAACAGTAGTAGCATCACCTTCTAACAGTTTTTCTTATAATTTAGACACTTGAAGGTACAATATTTTGAAACCTTTGGGAACAAAAGATTCTGAGAAAGTACTAAGCAAGGAGTTTTGATAGAAACTCCTTCATTTCAGTTCATTTATTTTGCTAGGAGAATACCCATGGCCTACTTTCCCAGTAACCCACATCTAAAATGACATTCTCAAGAACATAACAAACTTTATACAGAATTCTAACACACTTTCCTGACCAAAGAGAATAAGATATCTGAAGATGCACCAATGAAGAAGTAGACATCCAGGTAATGAGACACAAGAAAACAGTTACTCAATCTGTTAGACATTTCAAGTAGCATCCACTACTTGTTACCAGTGCCTGTTTTCAGAATCTATCCAGTTGCTTGAGTAACTTCTTTCTTGTGTACACATGAATCTTAAGATTGTTTCTTGTGTATATCTTAAGAAGATGTCTTTATCTTAACCCACCTTTCTCGACCTTCTTGAGTTTGGGCATCTCGAACCCTGGCGAGCGATCGCGCTTGATGGTGATCTCCTCCCGGCCCTTCAGGCGGTGGTAGCGCCGAAGGTCAGGGTCAGCTGCGGCTGTGAGGAGGGAAAAACGGTTTGAACTTTTCTGTGTTTCTCGGCGTGAAAAATCGATTATTTCTGGTGTTTTTTTCTCTCTTCTTCTGCTGATTTTGGTGCTCAGTGAACATTCAGAAACATACGTACAAGGGATGGACCAGGAAGTACTGCTATGGGAAGCATATCTTTGTGAAAAAAGACTTTGGTATGAATTTTACTATGATCCAAGCATCCAAGTCACTATGATTATGCAACTATTGTTCCATCATCAATGTAGAAAATAGTTTAAACATTTCTGTGCGTGAAAAATTGATTATTTCTGCTGCTTTTGGTGTCCATAGAAGCCACGACCCTAACAATTTTTTTCACACAAAATCAACAATTGGTCAAATGGCATGTTCATTTACATGTTATTCACTGTACGACATAAGATTTGTGTATCATCATTGAGTGTCATGTTCAATAGATATTAAAATATCTAAGCCTTACTTTTAGGAGGAGTCTTCAGGATGGTCCTGTAGTCCTCTTTGAGCTGTACCTCGAGTGGCACGACCGTCTCGGCTGTGCCCTGGCTGTTTTCAGCCACCACCTTGACCTCTCCGGCATACAGAGTCTTGCACTCCGGGATCTCGAAGTGGAAAATTCCGTCGTACCAAACACGGAAGCGCTTGCTCTGCATTCAAGAAAAAACATATGTCAGGCATTTTGAATAAATTATGTTTTATAATTATAGGATGCTGAGTGCACAACTTAGAATGAAGTCGAATGTGAACAAAATCTAACTTTCTAGCTCTTCAAAACTTGAACAAGTAATACAACAAAGGTGTTTTTTTTTCTGACACATGAATGTCAAGAATATACGTCTAGTACTCTATGTTATTACCAAATACTAGTGGGTGTACTGGAACACCGTCACTCAAAAGTTAGGTGCAGAGCTCCAATATTGGATACAACCAGTACTTCAACCCCTGTAAGATGTGTCTCTTAAGATTGAAGTTAACAGTTACAAAACTTAAGGATAAGTTGCTGTATTTACATGTAAAAGACGTGTAATGAGTGACTAAGATACAAAGATCAAAGTTGATGAGTTCAGAGTTGAAAGGTGTCTAACATTCCTGATGATGGTTCCTAACCCTAACCCTAACCCTAACCCAGTCAGGCACTAAGAACTAGATAAGCACGGTTCTGCATACAACAAAAGGTGACAAACCTTCCTGATGATGGTCCCGTTGAGGTACCAGCGTACTTTCGGCTGTGGGTGGCCGGTGATGCGGCAGTGGAACTTGGCCTGTTCCTAACCCTAACCCTAACCCTAACCCTAACCCTAACCCATTCAGGCATAGACCTATATAGCACAGTTGTGGATACAACAAAAGGTGACAAACCTTCCTGATGATGGTCCCGTTGAGGTACCAGCGTACTTTTGGCTGTGGGTGGCCGGTGATGCGGCAGTGGAACTTGGCCTGTTCCTAACCCTAACCCATTCAGGCACTAAGAACTAGATAAGCACGGTCCTGGGTACAACAAAAGGTGACAAACCTTCCTGATGATGGTCCCGTTGAGGTACCAGCGTACTTTCGGCTGAGGGTGGCCGGTGATGCGGCAGTGGAACTTGGCCTGTTCCCCCTCCACCACGCGGCAGCCTTCAGGTGGCATCACGATCTCCGGCGGAGCCTTCTCAAACTCTGGCTCTGCCTCGTCTACGTACGTACGCATGGTCGATCTGGGGAGAACAAAAGTGAAGTACCAGAGTTATCAACCAAGGATTGAGGTGTTCAAAAACTTCCCTAGAAGTGTCCCAGAGTGGAACTCACTGCCACCAAGCACAGTAGGGGCATTATCACTAGATAGCTTTAAACAGTGAGACTTCTCATAACTTGTGTTATCTTCAAAGCATTTCAAACTGAGAAAAAAGTACACGTCAAATGCTAGCTACTGTAGAGATTAGTATTGCTTTCTACAAAGTTCATTTCATAAAGATTCTCATAAGATTTAAATGTAAGTCCACAAATAGAGATTCTGAGAGAACAGCTTACTGTGCAATCCTTGCATTACCTTAACTCATATACTGTCAGATAAAACTTTTTTAAGCTGAACATGTTGAAGCAACTAAAAGCTGTATTGCTGCCTTGTGTGTAATAAAAGTGGTTTGTACTCACTCTCTGAGTTTCCTCTCGTACTCTGTGAGTTTGCTGATGCCTCGCATGCCTTCAGGCAGCTGGGTCTCCTCAATCTTACCAGGGACATCTGAGGAGAGGGGCAAAACACAGTTATATAGGTCAGGATCAACACCAAGGGTCTTCTGTACAGCATAAACTGTAAGATAAACATGCACTGTTAAATTTCACGTTCAACAGTCAATGGTCCTTTGTACAGCATAAACTGTGAAACAAAAATGCAGTTACATGACAAGTTCAACAATCAAGGGACCTCTATACACATACATTGTAATGTCTAGAATTATGAAACTTTTCTTATGATTGTCTACAGAAGAACCTACTGATTCTAAAGTGTTACAGAGACCAGATAATCAAAGGAAGAGTCTATCCCAGCATTACTACATTTTTTTGTTAACTTTAAAGTCTGTCTATATAACATCTGTGAAACAGTGTGCTTAAAGATATTTTTACTGCAACATACTTTTGGCATACACTCCTTCACACATCAAATGTACATACCCAGGGTATGTTGCACTAAAAATATCTTTAAGCACACTGTTTCTCAAGGTGGCGATATTATGGACCCTGGTGATATTATGGACACGGATGTTAGTGGAATACTTATACAAGACTGTACAATTCTGAATCCTTATGCAACACTATGCTTTTATGGTAATTACTGGATTGTAAAGTCTTCTTGGAGACAAATAGAAAATCCTGTCCAGGTAAGCATAAGAATTGCAGATTCTATAACTAACCTTTAACAACCAGACGTGAGGAAGTTTCGGCCTCTCCGTGCTGATTGGTTGCCCTGCATGTGATGATGCCGGTGTCACGTGGGTAGGCCACCAGGTAGTCCATGCTCACAAAGCCAAACTCGTTCACATACTGCAGACGGTTGGCTGGAGGGGAGGCAAGAAAACAAGATGTGTTCAACTTAGCGTTCTAGTGGCAATACTACTGCAACATTGCACAGGAAAGGAGTGTTAGCATTCTAGTGATAACATTATTGCAATATTGACATTTTCTTTGTGCAATGCCAGACTGAGTGTTCTAGGGTCAAAATCAGGACACATAAATTTGATTTTTTGGTTCTTGAGTTTTAAAGAAAAAATTATGCTAGATTAGAGAATCTATTTGGTTTCAAATATTCAAGGAACCTTCCGCTTTGTTCGAAACTAGTCAAAGAATGTTTGCCTGTGATAACTTCAAAGTCTAACAATCCAGTAGGCCTCACAATAGTCCTTCATTCTCTTTCAATCCTCATATCAATGCACTATTAAAGATGATGAAGATAAATTTTTGTATTAATTCCATGTTTGCCATACCTGCTTTAATGGGCTGTCCATTGTTGTGCCATAATTTATACTTAGTCTACTGATTGTAAGACCTAAGTACATGTAAGATCATTATAAAATTTCTTATTGAGTTCGTGTTTCCCCTACCTGCTTCAATGGGCTGCCCATTGTTGAGCCACTCCACCTTCATGTTAAGTTTAACGCATCGCTATATATTACTGCTACATGAAACAAGTATTTTTAATGTCTTTTCTATGACTTTTTAAATCAATCCCCTACCTGCTTCGATGGGCTGTCCGTTGTTGAGCCACTCCACCTTCATGTTGGGGTCTCCGATGGGGACCAGACGACACTCGAAGTGAGCGCGCCCCATCCCCTCCAGGTTCACTGGGCTGATCTTCGTCTTAAAGACGGGACGCTGTTTACGCGTCTTGTCGTACAAGTCTTCCTCGTCAACAGTCTCCTCGCCAAACTTGGAGATGGCTGTCACCTCCCTGTGGTGCAAACACAAGATTTTGTCAATAAACTTTATAGCAAACAGGGGCTAAATATGTTAAGTTAGTCAGATAACTAATTCAAAAGTAGAAGAGTAGGAAAATATAGGCAGTGTTTCATCTGTATTGTACAGAAGTCTGTCTTCACAAAACATCTCAGCCTACAACTTTACTAGACAACTTTACCGAGTTTTTCAATTATTGCACTGCAGTTTTCAAATTCCAATAGAATATCCTCCTTTGATATCCTCCCTAAAGTTTACCCTCCTTTGTAGGGAACTTACAACAAGAGATTATTCAATATAATGCATGGGAAAATAGATAATACATGAACACATGGTCCACACAGTTTCACGGAGCAATTTTTCCTCCCAGCTCTCTGTTTTCATAATGAGTTCTTGTGGCTTTACAGAAAAAAATCCACCAGGTAAAACTTACTCTCTCTTGAACTCTGCGGTCCTCTTGGACTTGGCGACGACCAGCCTCTGCGGTGGTTCAGCCTTCTTCAGTGTTGGGATGACGGTGAGTTTGCATCGCGTTGCCACGGTCCCGGCGCTGTTAAAGGCCACGGCCGTGTACCAGCCGTCGTCCTCCTTGTCTGTCAGGTCAAACATCAGCGACACCATCCCGTCCTGGTTCATCATCCTGGGGGAAGAATAAATATTGGCTTGTTTTGTAAGTTTTCTGGGTCTAGATATATAAAGATGCACTTTTATTTGTAAAATTATGCCTGTAGGCTATGTGCATCATGCACAATGTCAAAGAAAGTAACTATTTCAAAGTAAAACCATAGAGAACATACAACTACTGTCTGATCAACAGTTGTACTGGCTACTAACTACAGTAACTACAATGTATGTTTACTACTATGAGATTCTTTTTTGAAGGCAGTGGATAATGATTAGTCTCACATTCTGCATAATGAGTGGGTTTTGTGATCTTAGTACAAAGTAATGTTAGTCTTTTGTTTATCTTTTTCAATGGCAAAAGAATGGGAAATTACAGTGTATGGCAACAGTTTGAAACAATTTTGTTTTACTTGTTGATAATTCAGACTAATAAGATGTATTATCATATAGCCGGGTGACGTTGACCAATCAGAAGGCTTTATTCCACATTCTTTATGTCGCCGTAATGTCACAAATAGAGTCATAATCGGGTATTTATTCATCCCAATCCATACATTAAACAAAATGAATAATCACCCGCATATGACCTCAGGTGACCCAATAGAACACGGCTCTACTTCTAAAAAATCCAAAAATAACTTGAGTTGTGTTCCAATGACCTCGGGTGACTTCCATAAGAACACCTGTTCCCTGCCTGTGACCCAGATAGAAGGCCATAGAACGTGAACCCCCCAGTGACCTCAGGTGACTCCAGATGGAACAAATATTCTATGTTCTATTCAGCATGTGCAAGGGGTAAATTGTACATTGTGTCACTCTTCACTGCATCAGTTTGGATAGGCTATCGTGTAAGCTATATGATAATAGAGTTAATGGCCCGCCCTTTCTCGGTGAATATGGTGTGATAAAGCCTTGTCAGTTGCTATAACCACCTCATAAAGCCACCTCGTTCGCTGCGCTCACTTGGTGGCTTTATTCGGTGGTTATAGCAACTGACAAGGCTTTATCACACCATATTCACCTCGGGGCGGGACATTAACCCTTAATTAAAATGTATTTTGATGAGAATCTTAAAAAGGAAACACTGCATACCTGAGTCCAGGTCTCTCAGAGATGGTGTATCCGTCCTTCTGCCATGCGATCTGTGGGTAGGGCACACCGTGGATGCGGGTGCGCATCTCTGCGGGCGCTCCCTCCTGCACCTGCACGTTCTGGATACGCTGCAGGAACTCAGGACGCTCACCGATCACTCGCGCTGGGGAAATACACATTGCCAAGTATTCTTTAGAGCTTGCTACAAACTTTTTGTATCCCATCTCTGTATCCCCCAAGGTTCGCCACAGGCTAATTGAGTAGCCTTGGCTGTATGATCAGCCAAATAAATTATATAAATAAGTAAATTTCCAAATAAATGCATCTCCTGCAGACCTAAATTCCACATTACACAAGCTGCAAAAACACATAATAATTAGTTACATTCCTTAGAACTTGCAATAAATAAATCAAAGACCTTTATTGTACATTTATGCCCTTACAACCTTGGTAAAGGTAATGGTGATAAAAATTAGCAGTTGTAGGTTTTAGGTCTTAATTTTAATTGGAAAGAGCATTTTCTGAATGCAAAAGTGAACAATTACCAAATAGCACATCAGATCCTTGAGCACATAATCTACAAAATAACATTGCAGTTACGGAAAATTTCAACTCGAAAAGACTAAGATACACAAAACGATGAAGAGCTTCTACTCACGGACAACGTTGAGTCTGACAGTGAACGATGCCTTCCCGGCGCGGTTCACGGCGACACAGGTGTACTCTCCCGAGTCGTCTGGCGTGGCCGGGATGATCAGCAGGGACCGGATACCGCCCTCATTAACCACAGCCTGGAGCGCAGTGGGAATAGTCATCAGCACTCTCAGACGCAGTGGGATTAGACAGGTGTAACAAGGACATTCTGGAGCTAGAGTCCAGTACAGTCAAACCTGTGCAAGTGACCACCCTTACATAACGACTGTTTTATTTCGTTTCATTTTATTTTATTTCATTTATTTTACCAGATGATTACACTCAGGTCTTTTGACCTATTTTCAGGTATCTCTGGGAAAATAAAATATATGCTATAAATGGGAAAATTTTACTTATTGTTGTACTTGTATCTAGAACTGTGCTTTATCCAGAACCATACTCAGACGTGGTTTTGGATAGTCCAGGTTCAGGCAAAAACCAGATAGGCACAGTCCTGGATACATTAAGGACCACCTGGCCAATGTGATTACTTCTTTTTATCTCTTAGATAATTTCTCCCATTGTCACAAGCAGTAAGAATACTGTCTATAGTAACTACTTGTCCACATAGGTTAGATTTTATTGGTCTCAAGTGGTCTTCTTGGGCAGCTTTGACTGTGTGGTAAGTACATTGTAGGAAGGTTAGAAGGTAATGATAGTGAGCAAGGAAAGGTAAGGAAAGCATGAAGGAAAGTCTTAGAGGAGAAGAGACATTTTCTTTGGTTTGAAGACTGTATGCTTATAAATCAGACAAAAAACTCTAAGAAGGAATGAGAATTTGTCTCACTCTCGGATTCTTCAAGCCAGCAGAGAAAAAGTTGAGGACTAAACATATTTCTACTTGTATATAGAATTTAGACACTGTTTGCAGTGACTATGTTATACTAGCTACTGTCATACAATCGGATCACATCCAGATTTTGTTAGGCAAGTATGAAATCTGATGTAACATTAGAGGATGAACACACAAAACCATGACATCGTGAATTTCAGGTTTCATAGCCATGGAAGTGGACATTTCATCACGTCTGAACCTGGGACAGTTCACACCTTCTGCTGGCCATGGATGTAATCATTAACCTTAGGTTAAACTGAGATGTTCTAACTGTATATATACACTTGTGTGAATGTTGGCACACAAAGTATGATGATCATCATGTTACTGGTAGATTGATAGACTGGTAGTTAGTTGTAAAACGTTTTAATGCCATCTTTTGTGTGAATGTGGCACACAAAAGACTAAGTAATGATGATCATGCTTTGGGTTCATTTTAAGTTTGGCTTCTGCAGAATGCCATTGCATATCAGATTCTGATTCTGCTTTAAAAATCATCACCAAAAAAGTTTCAGTAAAAAACAACATGCATTAGTTACAGCTACTACATGTAAATGGTATTTATTATAATTTCAAAATCTGTACATTTACATGAGTAGTTCAAAGTTGGGAGGAATTTAGGGGAACTAAACTGATATTTACTGAAGATCTGATATATTAAACTGAACTGAAGATTTTATATATGAGCCTATGACAAAACATCATCTAACTTTTCCTATCTTGCAGTTTTTTTGGACTTCCTACTCCACTAACTTTTAAAACAGTTTCTACTGGAGTTGTAGTACAATGGTCAAGGGTTATTGGTCAAGGGTTAGAGTGCAGGGGTCTCTCTCAAGTTCATACCGCAGGTTCAAGGAAGTTTCATCAGGAACCTCAGACATCTTGGTTTGAATCATGACGGAATTGAATATTTGACAGCAACGTTCTACTGGGGGTTGCCTAGCAAAGCAGGTCAGGGGTCACATATGCAGCGGTTTGGGGGTCAAGGGGCAGGGTCAGGTCACTGTGGTTCATAAACCGCAGGTTCATTTAAGGACATGAAGTTTCTTCAGGAATCAGAGACTCCTTTTAATCACAACCACAAATGGGGTTTACAGAGCATCTCATTTTTCTCTTTGCAAAATGCACAGCTCGTTATAATAAATTAATTTTTCATCCAAATTTGCGACTGTCAGGATAGGACAATTCTTCTTAAAGTTTATAGTAGGACAATAGAGTGAGAAAAGAGTACAATGTAGATAAGAAAGAGATTTTAGTTGTAAGTGTGCAGAAGCTCGAAAGTTAGTACAACATAACAGACAACACAAATAAAACAAGTTATAAGAGACAGTTCTGCACTGTCTAAATTTGCAATATTGCTCCAACATAGCCTGGGTACCAGGTTTGCTCTGCTATATGGTAGAAAAAAAAATCTTTTTTCTAGCGTAACGGAGCAAAATCCAGATGGTACACAGGCTAGCACCAACAGAAATGCACAGAAATTTATATTTTTGAAACAAAAAAGGTCTCTGGCTGCTTTTCTGCATATATTTTGATGCAATCAAAGCTGTCCAGAGCAAAGCCATGACATCTTTTATGATTTACTACCAGTCCCCCCAGAGTTACCATATCAGACGTACCATATGTGTGGCATCGTCTAGAACAGTTACAAGAAACAGTTCTGAACTTTCTGAATTTGCACAACATATCTTTGGAGACAAGTTTTTCATAGATTTTGATGCATTTAAAGCTGTACAGATCAGAGCCACAACATTTTGTATAACACTAACAATCCCCCAGAGTAGCCATCAGACGTACCTTATGTGTGGCGTCGTCTAGTACAGGTTGTCCGTTGAGGAACCACTGGATGTCGGGAGGGGGGCGGCCTGACACCTTCAGGTCAAACCTTGCCATCTGACCCTCGATGACCTCCAGGTCCTCCGGACGCTGAACAATCTGTGGGCATAGCATGAAAGTTTAGTCTTCAGAGTTCGACATTCACTTTTGGGAATAGGTGCACTGGTGCACCCAACTTTAAAAATTGGGTGCACAAAAATTTTTTTGG
This sequence comes from Branchiostoma belcheri, assembly GCF_001625305.1. Taxonomy (NCBI): domain Eukaryota; kingdom Metazoa; phylum Chordata; class Leptocardii; order Amphioxiformes; family Branchiostomatidae; genus Branchiostoma; species Branchiostoma belcheri. The sequence goes on along the minus strand of NW_017803865.1, from coordinate 2,499,392 downwards.
GTGCACCATATAAAATCTTACTGCTCCTTTTCTAAGATTGAATCTGAAATGGGAGCTAGCTTCAAAATATCAAACAAGTACTACAGCAAAGATTTTAGTACTTTTCTGACACTTTGGTGCCTAGCATATCCTGTATGCTATACATTTAATAAGTAAAAAACTGCCTACAAAATATTTGGGTGCACTGGTGCACCTGCAGAAAAACATTGGGTGCACTGATCCAATTTTGGGTGCACTAAGGTGCATGTGCACCCGGTATTTTGATCCCTGATCTATGTTGGTATACTTCATTATGACCAAAAGGGCTAAACGTTCTTGCCAACACAAAGTAAACTGGGACCCTTCTACTGCAGCTTCCGGGACGTGACATTGGAAACACATGCTTGCAGCAAAGGAGTCGGCTAAAAATTTGGGTAAGTCCCAATTTACTTAGCGTTGGCTTGAACATTTAGCCCTTTTGGTCATAAAGTTTAGTCTTTATTTCATTAGGATACTGACCTGTGGGCGGAAGTGTTTCTCCTTCACGCCGGGTTCTGTCGTGTCTCGGCGCGGAGACCGGGAACGGGCGCGGGGGCCGCGCTCCGGGCTGGCGCCGCTCTTCTTCGCCTCCAGGTACTCGCCGTACCCCTCCATCGAGATCTTGGACTCGATGATGCGGGCTTCAGCAATGCCTGGGGAATAAGTTTGGCTAATTAGTATCTAATTATCTAATATAATCATGATAACAACATGAAACAAGGTGAAAACAATACAGCCAAATAATGCAGATTTGAGAGGATGTCTCTAACTAAAGCTTGGTACTCATTTTCACTGAGTGGAGTGGAAAGGAAATAGGTGCAAAGTGCCTTTAAGTTTGTTAATTGCACAACAATTAGGACTGCCAGGGATTCGAACCCAGTCAACAACCCTGACCACAGCAAGACCACCTTTCTGCCACCAAAGAGAAAGGTAAAAGCTTGTCTTGTACCTGCTTTACGTGGTACTCATTTTCACTTGAGTTGAGTGAGGAAAAAAGTGCAAAGTGTCTTTTAGTCCACAGCCTAACCAAAAGAACTTCTTCAACAAAACAGCTTGTCTCATACCTGCTTTGCGTGTGAGTCCAGCTTCGCTGGGTTTGATGACGGCCTCGCCCTCAGTCTCGGATGCAGAGAACTTCTCCTCCATCTCAGTAACCAGGGAGATGCGCTGGGCCTTCTTTGCCTTCTCCTCCTCCTCACGCAGCCACATCTCATACTCAGCTGTGGAAACAACAATCAAGAACTTACTGACATGTCTTAGGTTTTCCCAACAACTTTCTAAGGTAACCAGGGAGATGCGCTGGGCCTTCTTGGCCTTCTCCTCCTCCTCTGGAAGCTACATCTCATACTCAGCTAAAGGAAAAAAAAGTCTTAAGGTTTCTCAAGAACTTCCTGACATGTTGTAAAGCTTCTCATAGACTTTCGTTTACTTTCTAATATCGTACACATCCAAGGTTATGTCAGATGTGGTTGAATAGATTCTCTAACACTTGAAGAATAATTTAGAAGTGTTATAGAACTTTCTCAAGAACTTTCATGTACTTTCTATGATTACACATACTCATGTTTTACCTAATAGTATGTAGACCTTCTTGACCCATGGCTATTTCAGTGGAAAGCATTTCAGTACCTTGGCGGTTTTCACAGTCTTCACAGACTTTCATTCAGTCTTAAAGCATAATTTTGTCTAGTCCTTTTGAGACATACACCTTCAGTCATGAGACAAGCTTTCTGTATGGCCTGAGATCAGATTCCTTTGAGACATAACCAGGTTCCTTTGAGACGCATACTTAAAAGTAAGGATCCTTGAAACACGTCAGTTTTCTTTAAGACCTTACCTTCAGTCATGAGGCGAGCTTTCTGTGTGGCCTGTCCGGAGGGGCTGCTGGCCGTGACAGCGTATTCACCACAGTCCTCAGGCAGCAGCATGGAGATGGACAGCATGGCAAATCCCATCTCATAACTAATCATGTGTCTGTAAAAGAAATAAAGTTAACATGATAAGGCATGCTATCAAACATTCAGGTTAGATGTATAATATAATGGTGTAGCATAGCCTCAAAACGTAGCTGGTATCTGGGAGAATATGGGAAGAAACTAATCAAAGTACTTAAAAAAACTAATACTGACAACAGATTCCTTCAAAATCCACAAAGATTCCTATAAGAAGGGTACAGCTTCCTATAAGATGCATTAGTGTAAATGTGAAAAGATTTGTCTGTGTACAAATTCCGTTAAAATACATATGGAGTCCATTAAGAAGTGTATATATAGACAGTACACTTTCCTCAAGATGCATAGGAATTCCTTTAAGATACGTACCTGACACCGGACTTGAGCTTGACTCCGTTGAAAGTCCAGGAGATTTCGGGGCGGGGGTTTCCGTCCACCGGAATCTTGAAGATCACGGTCTGACCTTCGACATACTTGCAGGGCATGAGCCTGGCCGTGAAGGTCGGCTTGGAGATGCCCTTGGTACTATCTACTACAAAATCATGTGGTCCCCTGCAGAAGGAAAAATAAAAGGTCAGCAATCATTGCAGTGCATATCATTATGTAGCAAAGTTTCAGGACAGAGTGGGAGGGGCTGGTAACCATATAATCATACGTGATTGGTATTATCTACTACAAAATCATGTGGTCCCCTGGAGAGGGAGGAAACAAATACATTATGTAGCAAAGTTACAATATAGAGTGGGAGGGGCTGGTCACCATATATATGTGCTTGGTAATACATGTATCTACTAAAAAATCATAGGTACATTAATTTTGTAGTTCATGTGTAGTTTATATTCCCTAAAATGGTCAGAAAGAGTTTGTTCATTTTGTTTTCTCCACTGTGATACAAATAATAATGATGATACTATTCTGGAGAGGAATGCTATCTATGATATAATTGTACTTACTCTTCGACTTTTGGTGGCGGTGGTGGTGGAGGTGGCACCTCGATGCCCACTGCAGCTGCAGAAGAGAAAACACAGAAGTTCAGGCATGTTAGAGACTGTGTGGTGTTGAATTACATTATGCAGCAAGACTAGTGGCATGACAGATTTGGAGGGGCTGCTCATGACATACATGTATATGAATTTGTTTGAGTAGGAATAAACAGAGAGGTAGTCTGAAGGCCTAGACCATGTAAAGTTCTGTCTCTTCCTGTCTAGATTGTATAGATGTTTGACTTGCTCCCAGCCTCGTTCAGAGCGGTGCAGGTGAGCTTGTGTGTTTGTGTGTTTGTTTGTTTGTTTGTGTGGTAAGACTTACGGTTGACGTGCAGGAAGCAGTAGCAAGACCTGCTGTTTGTTTGTTTGTGTGTGTGTTTGTTTGTGGTAAGACTTACCGTTGACATGCAGGAAGCAGTAGCAAGACCTGCTCCCCGCCTCGTTGAGCGCGGTGCAGGTGAACTTCCCGGCATCGTCGATGAACACCTCGGAGATCACCAGCCGTGCGACGTCACCCTCCTGAGAAATGGTGAAGTCTGGGGAGCTCTCGATCTCGGCGCCTTCGCGGAACCTGGGGGAAAACAGATAAATGCTTAGTTTTATGCCTCACAATCTATAAACCTCTGGGATGATATCCACTCAATATGAGAAGAAACAGTATTACAGTAAACTGTATTTCTGAAAACTAACTTGGGGTTACTTTTCAACAGTTTAGAATCTGATGTATAAGACATTTTTAGATATGGCTTTGTGAAAACTGTGAAAAAACAAATGAATGCTTGTGTTTAGCCCCCCCAAACATAGTGAGAAAGCATGTGAATTAAAAGAAAGTTGTACTTTGGAATACACAATGTGGGAGTTGAAAAAAACTTCATTGGAGGTTTAGCAATTTCTTGAGCCGATGCTGAGAATTGAGAACATTGTGCCACTTCTTCAGACATAATCTTTGAAAGGCTGAAGCCATATAATAAAAGTAAAACAAAGACCAACTTACCACTTGACATGTGGGCGCGGCTCGCCGAGGACGAGGCACTCAAAAATGACACATTCCCCTTCCTCTGCTGAGATGTCTGACAGGGCCTGGTGGAAACACAAACAAACAGTCAACAAACATTGTCCAACATTGTAACTCAGACAGACTATGATACAAAATCACGAAGGTTGATCTGTGTTGGTGGTTACATGTTTTAAGTTAAAACTTTAGATCCAACATCAAGAAATTCTCTCACCTAAAGCTTTCGACCAGTCACTCTGGTCTTCCTCAGTAGACTGGCCCAGTGAGGCTTGTCATGTGGCTTCCCTACTGGGTCAGTCTACTGAGGAAGACCAGAGTGACTGGTCGAAAGCTCTACATTTTGTAGGTCAGAGAATTTCTTGATGTTGGATCTTAAGTTTTAACTTCAAACATGATGCAAAATGTTAATGTCTGAGGTAGACTGTCAAGTTTGAAAAGTGGAGTCATGTGGTATTTCTGTTAGTTTTGATGACAAGAATTCGACACAAACAAACAGTCAACAAACATCTTCTAGCATTATAACAGATTATGACACCAAACTGTGTATGTCTAGTTTCAAAAGTAGAGTAATGTTAGAGTTTTGTTAAAAAGATTTTGACGCTGATTTGCTCTCATAGTAGCGATAATGATTCTGTATCATTTGCCTTCAGATGTTCAGACATTTGACGGTCATGGTAAATCACTGAGCAACAGTAGCATCAAGAAGGAAAACAACCAGGGGGTTACACAACTATGTTACAACAAGTCAACTCAACCTAAGTTCTAACAATGCCAATGTCAGGACATAGGGCTATGTTAGAATATAGGGCTATATGGAACCATAGGGCTATCCCCATCTAGGGTACATGCACATGCATGAGACTTAAGCAATGACTTTAAGACGGTGTCACTTACTCTTATCTTCTAAAACAAACACTTGGCAATAACTTATAATTAAATGTGTGAATTTTGATTGACAGAAAGTATCTTGATGTCATGCACTGTAACAAGACAACATGCATGAATACATGTTCACGTATGTAAGAATAAATACTGATAGGGAAGTAAAACATTTAAGGCCACACCAATTTAATTTGTTGGTTCTCGGATTCGCCTCTTCATTTTTTTCTGATTTGCAAAAAAAAAAAAAAAATTGATTCTGGTCCTGAATGAACTGAA
>NW_017803865.1:2492128-2494243 GCF_001625305.1 Branchiostoma belcheri | reverse complement strand
GACAAACAATGAAAGCTACGGAAGTTGGTTGTGTACATAAATAGTGCTGAATGTGTGTATGACATCTACTGATCATGAATGCTCTCATAGAAAATAGGATGAAAGGTGGTCACCATTAAAGACTGTGATCAAGTCTGAAAGGGACGGACAGTTTGAATCATAGAGCAGAGCAGAAGATGCAAGCGAGAGTGAGAGTGAATGTCTGAGATGCTGAAAGTGAGAGTGATGTATAGGTAGAGTAAGGAGGAGTGCAGTGAAGGCAAGATGTAAGACAGAAAAGGCAAAGAGCTGTTGGACTCAAGTAAAAGTGATGAAGACAAAAAGGAGTCCAGCGATGACTAGGTGCTTGAGGGTGTTGGACAGTACATAATGCTTTGTGCTGACAAATGCTTCACTGTTGACAGACAAATGATAGAAACATGATTGTTCACTAGGTGACAATAGAACAGTTTGCAGCATATCTGGTGATGTCCAGGTTCCACAGACACCATGGAATAACAGTAGTCTTGAATGCTTCATATGGTCTGCAAGATGTTATGCTAAACACATGGTGATTTGTACACGGAGGTTTAAAGCATGGGTGAACTCAGGGTTATCTTCCTCATCCTTCTGTCTACTGGAGGAGCCGTGATACACAAAATTGGAGCAAGTGAGCTGGTAGCCCCCTCTTCAGTGGAATGGCTGTGGATTGTGGACCTACTCCATCTATAGCGACTAAATTCAACATCTTATTAAGCAGATGTTTGGGAATGACGATTGAACTGGACCAGTGCAAATGTAGCTCCCATTACAGTGGAATGGATGTGAAACTATTGAAGCCTTATAAAGCTCAAGTTTGGGAATGATAAGCGAACACTGGCACAAATGTAGCTCCTCTACAGTGGAATCGATGTATCCATCTACAGTGATCAACTCTGGCATCTTGCAAAGCGACAGTGGAATGACTTGGGACCGATGCAACTCCTACATCTAGTAAAGCTGAAGTTTGGGATTGGCAAGTGAACTAAATACATCTAGTCCAATCTAGTACTACAGTGGAATGGATGAAGACAATTTACAGTGACCGACTCCAGCATCTTGCAAAGCTACAGTGGCATGGATGTGCAACAGTTGAAGCCTTATAAAGCTGAAGTTTGGGAATGACAAGTGAACTGGTACTCCATCTACAGAGGCATGGATGTGCAACAATTGAGGCACCCTCTACAGTGGAATGGACGTGTGACAGTTGAAACCACATCCACCCGTACCTTGGGGAAGTACGGGATGCAAGCGTCAAAGTCTGCGTGGATTCCCTCGTGTAGCTGGATCAGAGCGCGGCGCCGCTGCCCCGGGCTCCCCATCACCTCCTCCGGGTGGGCCTTGTACACACGCTCCTTCGCATGGCCCATGTGGATCACCGAGGCCGGGTGGATGGCTGCTAGCGCCGGCTGCATCTGTTCCCCCAGCACGTGTGCGGGGGTGTAGCCGGTGGTGTAACCGGTCGTGTTGGTGAAGTGTGTTGGCTGCGTCCCGGGGTTGTGGCGTACTGTTGCATGCTGTTGCTGGTACACAATGTGTTGCTGCTGCGTTCCGGGAACTTGCTGCATTCCAGTAACTTGCTGCTGCATTCCTGGAAGCTGCTGCACTGTGCGTACGGGTGCCATCTGCTGTAGCCCCTCCACCTGCTGCATGGTGAAGACAGGCTGCTGCAGGTGCTGCGTGGACTGCACCTGATGCTGCATCTGATGCTGTTGTTGTTGCATTTGGTGTTGCTGTTGTTGCAATTGTAGCATTTGTTGCATTTGGTGTGGCTGCAGTTGCTGTTGTTGCTGCTGCATGTTTTGCACCTGTTGCTGCATGGCTCTCATTTGGTGCACTTGCTGCATGGGGTCCTTCCCGTGCGTTTGTTGGTAAATCTGCTGTTGGCCTGCTTGCTAATGAACGGTCCAACGCAAACCAAAGTAAATAGCACTAATATGCAAATTTATGATAATTAGCAGGGAAAAACTGGCTCAATTTTGATATATCAGAAAATAAAGGATATCTGACTACCGAAAAGTGCAGTCGCCTGTGGAGGTGTGTACTACAATTCTTGAGACGTGAATCACTGTGTAAATAATCTTTGAGTAAGTTTCC
>NW_017803865.1:2474659-2492108 GCF_001625305.1 Branchiostoma belcheri | reverse complement strand
GAGTGTGCGAGAGCATAGACAGATCGTCTGTACAGTCTTAGATGAGATCTTCAAGAACTGAGAAGAGTGTCCAACGTATGCCTGTCCAACGAAATCCTTCAGTCACCGCAAAGATCGATGTCAAGGAAATAGGTCTGAGCTTCGCCAGGCTAGGCGGCATCTCTTTCAAGGGACAGGGACTACGTCTACATCCTTCCAAGCCCCTGTTGGGGAGATGTATGCATGCACAGTCAAGATTTGGCACTTTTTGTTACCTAAGGCCACACCAATTTAATTTGTTGGTTCTCGGATTCTTCATTTTTTTCTGATTTGCAAAAAAAAAAAAAATTGATTCTGGTCCTGAATGAACTGAAAAATGCTCATGTTTTGTCCCCAACAGTTGAGGAAAGTCCTTTTCTTCCTAGTTGTTACAGTTTTCCCATCTATCATTGCAGTGGTTTGATTAAAAGTTCAAAATTCAATGTTTAAATTTTAACCCAGCCTTTTGTGTTGACTTCATGGCTCATTTTGTAGCATTTAAGCCTATAATAGGATGCCTAGACCTGTTTTTATTTTATTTTTTTCGCCCTGTCGCTTCATATTTTTTCTGAAAAAATCCGAGAACCAACAAATTAAATTGGTGTGGCCTAATGTACAAAATGTACATGCAAGGCAAGATGTTTTCCACTTCTAGAACTGCTCTGAATCAGACAAACAATGAAAGCTACAGAAGTTGGTTGTGTACATAAATAGTGCTGAATGTGTGTATGACATCTATTGATCATGGATGCTCTCATAGAAAATAGGATGAAAGGTGGTCACCATTAAAGACTGTGATCAAGTCTGAAAGGGACGGACAGTTTGAATCATAGAGCAGAGCAGAAGATGCAAGTGAGAGTGACAGTGAATGTCTGAGATGCTGAAAGTGAGAGTGATGTAGGTAGAGTAAGGAGGAGTGCAGTGAAGGCAAGATGTAAGACAGAAAAGGCAAAGAGCTGTTGGACTCCAGTAAAAGTGATGAAGACAAAAATGAGTCCAGCGATGACTAGGTGCTTGAGGGTGTTGGACAGTACATAATGCTTTGTGCTGACAAATCATGCTTCACTGTTGACAGACAAATGATAGAAACATGATTGTTCACTAGGTGACAATAGAACAGTTTGCAGCATATCTGGTGATGTCCAGGTTCCACAGACACCATGGAATGACTGAAGAAAGCCAGTATTGTTGCTTGGTGAATGCTTGAGATGGTCTGCAAGACACTGTGCTGGCTACAGTGGTTAACTAGATGTCTTCTTGTGCAGTGGTGAAGGCTGAAAACATGGGTGAACTCATGGCAATCTTGATCCTTCAATATAATGGTGCAGCAGTGAAACACAACTGAAGCAAGTGATTTGGTACACCTGGGTTCCACCTACTGTGGAATGGATGTCAACACAGTTGAAGCAGGAATCTAAAAACCTGATAGTCTATTTTGCATTATAATTCTCAGGTTAATACTGAAGCAACAGACAAAATGAGACACAAAGCTGAACCTAGGGAATGGCAAACATGCCTAACAAGCAAAAGAGTGCGCCACAATTCTTCAGTGGAATGGAAGAGGACCAACTCCAAGATCCTGCTTGATGATTTTCTGGTTAATCTACAGTGGAATGGATGCGCACCAGTTGAAGCATAATAAAGCTGAAGAATGGGAATGACGAGTGAATACTGGAACAAAGTAGCTCCTCCACAGTGGAATGGATGTAGATCAACTCTAGCATCTTGCAAAGCTACAGTGGCATGGATGTGCAACAGTTGAACCATTATAAAGCTGAAGTTTGGGAATGACAGTGATCTGGTACTCCATCTACAGAGGCATGGATGTGCAACAATTGAGGCACCCTCTACAGTGGAATGGACGTGTGACAGCAGAACCACATCCACCCGTACCTTGGGGAAGTAAGGGATGCAAGCGTCGAAGTCTGCGTGGATTCCCTCGTGGAGCTGGATCAGAGCGCGGCGGCGCTGCCCCGGGCTCCCCATCACCTCCTCCGGGTGGGCCTTGTACACACGCTCCTTCGCATGGCCCATGTGGATCACCGACGCCGGGTGGATGGCTGCCAGCGCCGGCTGCATCTGTTCCCCCAGCACGTGTGCGGGGGTGTAGCCGGTGGTGTAACCAGTCGTGTTGGTGAAGTGTGTTGGCTGCGTCCCGGGGTTGTGGCGTACGGTAGTGTGCTGCTGCTGGCACACAACGTGTTGCTGCTGCATTCCAGGAACTTGCTGCATTCCAGTAACTTGCTGCTGCATTCCTGGAAGCTGCTGCACTGTGCGTACGGGTGCCATCTGCTGCAGCCCCTCCACCTGCTGCATGGTGAAGACAGGCTGCTGTAGGTGCTGCGTGGACTGCACCTGATGCTGCATCTGATGCTGTTGTTGTTGTTGCATTTGGTGTTGCTGTTGTTGCAATTGTAGCATTTGTTGCATTTGGTGTGGCTGCAGTTGCTGTTGTTGCTGCTGCATGTTTTGCACCTGTTGCTGTATGGCTCTCATTTGGTGCACTTGCTGCATGGGGTCCTTCCCGTGCGTTTGTTGGTAATCTGCTGTTGGCCTGCTTGCTAATGAACGGTCCAACGCAAACCAAAGTAAATAGCACTAATATGCAAATTTATGATAATTAGCAGGGAAAAACTGGCTCAATTTTGACATATCAGAAAATAAAGGATATCTGACTACCGAAAAGTGCAGTCGCCTGTGGAGGTGTGTACTACAATTCTTGAGACGTGAATCACTGTGTAAATAATCTTTGAGAAGTTTCCATAGATTCTGTAAGATGGGTTGTGAGATTGTGTGGTGTGGATTTAAGTCTTTGTGTCTTAAAGACATTGTGTAAATTCTTTAGGTTGTTGTCTAAAGTCTTAAAAGAAGTTATCTTACCTTCTGGAAAACAGGTTGTGAGATTGTGTGGTGTGTATCTAAGATAAGTCTTTGTGCAAAGTCTTGAAGACATTATATTAAGTCTTGAAGGCATTGTGTAAAGTCTTGAAGACGTTGCCTTACCTTCTGGAAGACGGGCTGTGAGATTCCCGTCTCCATGGCCTCTGGCTCAGCAGGTGGGGCCGGCGGAGGTGCCTGTGCTTCTTCTACTTCCATCTGCACCTGAAGAAGGAGGACAAGACGTCTTAGAATCATGGTAAGAAATCCTTAAAGATTCCCACAGTTTCTGTTGAATTCCCCAGGCAAAGCTTCAAACTCTTGGGACAACTGGTTACAAGGAATGGAGACACATCACATCATGATGGTAACAGAAATGTATCATTTTCTATCTACAGCACATGACAATGGATAAAAGTGTAAGGCAGCAATCTTCATTGATGATGAAGATGATGCATTTGTTCCCTATCCTTATTTTGTCTTCAAGATGATGCCTGTGACTTCTCCCCTTATCCTTCTGCAGGAATCATTCTCTGACAGGAATTCTGTGACCCTTGCAAGCATTCCAGCATCCAAATCCTGGTCTTTTGTATAATTTTACATTCCAGCATCCAACTCCTGGTCTTTTGTAACATTTTATAACCTATGTCATGCTTCTCAGACTTTCCAGGATGGGATAGACCAATATGGCAGTCCATTTTTGCCAGGTTTCCGTGCATTTTTTTCCAACCCCACGAACCTCCACAACTTCTACTGCAGCAGCTGCAGCTGCTTCTGCTGCTCTCCTCTCTTCCTCTTCCTTCCTCCTCTTCTCTTCCTGCATCCTGCGAATCTCCCATTGGATGGGGGACTTCTCGATCGCAGAGATGACTTTCCCCTTGGCCTGGGTCCTCAGCATCTCTCCGCCCTCCACCTGGAAGGTCACCATCCCCTCCTCCCGCTGGGATCGGATTTCCTCCAGCTCCTCAGGGGTGAAGGTGCGGACCTTCTTGGCGACGGTGGGCGGCTTCTTCTTGCCGTTCCACTCGATCGGCGTGGTGTCGATGGCGGAGACGACCTTCTCGGAGGCCAGGTCGCGGGTCACGACCCTTTCCGTGCGGCGCTGCGCAGTTTTCACGGAGGTCTGTGTGTGCGGGGAATGGCAGCCATGATGATGATGATGATGATGATGACAACAACATGATATGACAATGTACCATTAAGCCACACCAATTTAATTTCTTTGTTCTTAGAAAAGCACTGCAAGATTGGAAGATCAAGCAGACTTTGGGCAAAGATTCACACAGATGCAGCATTCCCTTTTCATGGCAGCCACCATGACATGATTTTGATAATGTCACATACATGTAAGGTGACACCAATTTAATTTCTTGGTTGTCAGACTTTAAAAAATGCAAGATTGTAAGATCAACATGAAAGCAGACTCTGGGCAGAAATTTTAACCAGATGCAGTAGTTACTGATCCACAAGCCAGCATGCTTAGACTGGAAAGGAATTCTACCAAGCTCTTGTGCACTACTCCTCTTGTACTCCTCTTTAGAAGGAAAAAGGCAGCCAGACTTCAAGAATGCTTGTTTAGTTGTTTCTTTCTGCTCTTTACAAGAACATTTGACTGTGAGGCAATCAGCATCCAAGACTCTTTGTTTCTTACTTTTGTATTTAGACAAAATTTTACCAAATGTTTGATGGAAAACATGCCTGATTGGTAGACAGCCTACCATGACATGCACAGTGATTGGGCAGACACACAAACACACACATGACCCATGAACTACGACCCCAAACCGACCTCTTGTGACACTCTGGTCACGGCGGCGCCAACTTCCCGTGTTTCGCGGGTGATGGTCACGCCGCTGCTCACTTGGCGTGAGGCCGCGGCTGACGCGGCCGCTTGCTACACGGGCGGATGGAGAGATGGAGGGATGAATGGACGGACGGATGAAGAAACGTCGGTATGATAAAATGTACCTCTCATGCTTCTTCATGGCCATTTTTGTAACACCTATGTAACTATGCTTAACACCAAATTTTGCTCTCTTTGAAACTTACCTGCAAAGTTACTACTTTACATTCAATTATATGTCTGTATGATACCCTTCATGCTTCTGCATGTAAATGCCTTCAAGGCCAACTACGTATAATGTAATATGTCTATGGCTATACCGCAAAATCTTTGAAACTTACCTGCAAAGTTAATATTTAATTTTTCCATTCATTTCTCTCTAACATTGGAGAGCCTTTGTTGCTCACTCATCAGTATTGTACTCTTCATGCTTCTGCTTTGTATTGCCTAATATGTATCTATGCTTAACCCCAAATTTCACCCTCTTTGAAACTTACCTGCAAAGTCACTACTCTTTATTACATTGAGTTATTTCTAACATTAGAAAGCCTTTGTTGGTCACTCACATATTGCAGTAATAACTCAGCAAATATTGAGCAGCAATCGCCTGTGTAGGTCTGCATCTTCAGCACTTCAAGCAATCTGTACATCTGTACCAAGCCACTAGAAAATTGTTAACTTGCAATTAGTGCTGCAGACCTAAACCCACATTTAGGTTCAGGTCAGTATTCAAGTCCAGAGGTTTAGGTTCAGTTCCGGACTTGTAAGTCTGGACATAAACCCATGACATAGACAAACTTGCATGTTGGCAACCTTGCAATGTTGTCTGGGTGAAACTTTGGCCACATAACATGGAGGCTGGTACTTGAAGATGCCCGATGGCAATGTTTCCTTCATTTTGCAGCAAAGATTTTGCAATCTATGGAAGGTTTCAGGTGGTTTGGAAAGAAAAGGGGTATGTGAAATGGTCTTTTATGGTAATAAGTCCGGACTCGGTTCTTGACTTTTAGGTTTTTGTGGACTTGAACCTAAACATTCTTACAAGTCCGGATCCAAGTCCAGTGAACCGGTATGCAGCACTACTTGCAATGACAACTTATAAAAGCGAGTTGTTGTGCCATACCGTTTCTTGTTGCTGTGTTACTGTGTGCTGCTCAGTTGTACTAGTCATACTAGAAGCCTGCATACTTGTTGCCTGCATACTGGTCATACTAGTAGTGCTAGAAGCTTGCATCTGCAAAGCAAAGCAAAGCAAAGCAAAGAAACCTGCTGTCAGCATAAAGCACTGCAAAGCTGCATATACCTGTTAGACTTTTGTTTGCTTTTTGGAGCAAAGCTGCATATTTGCGCAGAAGCAGGAAAGCAAGTCTAAAGCTGATTGTTGAAAAGACAACAATGAAAGAACACATGAGAAGAAATTTTCTGATTCCCCCAGAACTTATTCTTGTAAAGTTACCTAACTTTTGTTAGGCCTTGTCTAGCGCATCACAGTCAGCCATATGTACAAGTCTACTAAAGCTTCTTAAAGTTACAACTCTAGTGTCAAGTCCACAATTTAAGTAAGACTATAGGGAAAAGCAGGAAGCGAGTTATAGCGACGTACCATTTGTTGCTCTGTTACAGTGACCTGCTGCTCTGACGTTTGAATCTGCAAAGCAAAAAGCAGCGTGCAGCAACTTTAGCACCTAGCACATAGAAGCATCTTACCTTTCTAGTGTTAATATTAGCTGTAGGGGCATAAACTGAGCATAAACTGCCAGTCTACATGTAGCTATGGCCAGTTGCAAAGCTAAGGAACCTCCAGTTCCAACCATGCAAGCTGCTGACATCGTTCTCACAAGGGCCAAGTGTATTCTATCTTAAAGCGTACTGCGAAAACTTGAGATTACCATTCCCAAGGATTTTCAGTTCAGAATCTGCAGCCAAATCTTTTGTCTTTATCACCAAGGCTCAATCTAGAAGGGTAAGTGCATTCTAGCTCAAAGCAAATTGGGAGAGGAGGGTTGAAAACTTGATGTTAAAAGAACTTGTACTTTGAAAACTTGCTGTTAAGAGGACTTGCATGCTTGCATACTTTAATTTTACCTGCTCTTTTAATATGTGCCTGAGCCAAACAATGCATGAATAGATAGATAAATAAAAGATCAGAGCATGTTACTGATCGCTTAACCCCAGGTTTGACCCGAAACGTACCGCACGTCTTTGCTCTTCCTCGGCCACGGCAACTTGCTGTGCGGAGACGGTTTGTTCTCCGTACTGTACCCCGCCTACGACCCTTCTGGCCGCGGCGCTGACAACAGCTTCTCTCACCTCGGTCACTCCAGGTTCGTACCCCTACAAACAAACAAACAAACAAACAAACAAACATTGTTAGGAACAGGATTTAGTACAGAGATATATTTCTGTATCTGTATGGCCGGTATAATCACCCTTCAGAGTAACACACCAGCTTTGAAGGTACAAAGAGCTATATTATTATTACACTGAACAACCTGTTGCACCTAACCTTTGCACAACTGTGATTATAACTTTGTTGGGCATTCCCACAGACTACGTTTGATCACACCCTATCTCTATTTAGATTTAATTGTTTGGCCAATATGCGTTGCTAAGTCATGAAATTGTGCAGTACACACATTTAAAAACATGCAGATAACACATAAAAAGTGGAATGAAATCATGATAAATATAGAGGCTATGCTGCTAAAAAAGCATTAGGTTGTGACTTACAGATCCGAGATCCATCTGTTGTGCTTGTGTCTGTGCTTGTGTGATTTGGACTTGTTCTGTTGTGGTAGCTTCCATGGCTACTGATTCTTCAGCAGCTGTAAGGCCAATAACACACAAGTGACATAAGAATAACAACCTGGTAAATGGGTACTGTTGTATCAAGAACCATGTTTACCCAGAACCTTGCTAAGGCACAGTTCTGGACAGTCCACGTGTATCCAGAACCATGCCTCGGGCAAATCTATGTTCTTGGATATGCAGAGACTATCCAGAACCGTGCTTGATTCTAACCCTAACCCATTCAGGCATAGAATTTGAACTTGATTGACACGGTTCTGGATACGATACAGAATATCCAGAACTATGCCCGATCATATCCCTAACCTATTCAGGCATAGAACTAGATCGTCACAGTTCTGGATATGATATTGCAGCTGTTTTTCAGGCAATGCTGAGTACACAAAGGACAAACTTTACAATATTACGACATTTGAACCAAGAAAGAAAGAACAACAGTTACTGCAGAAATCAGGACAGTATAGCGACGCCCCTACCTGTAATGACGAGATGTGCAGCAGAGGTGGCTCGGCCCACGCTGTTGGATGCCATGACGCTGAACTTCCCAGAATCCTCTGAGAAGGCCTCGCGGATCACCAGAGCTGACAGATCCCCCTCACGTATGATCTGCAGAAAATCAGACAGAAAGAAAAGTATGGATTAACTGTTATTGTAATGACGGGATTTCACATCATGTAAACCGTATCTTGTTATATTTTGTCTCACCCTGACCTAATGAAAATCTGCCAGTGGGCCAACTTGAGAATTTCATGATAAACAAACATGCTGGGTTGAATTTAAAAATCCTAGTAAACTTTACTAAACCAGAAATAGAAACTGAAAAAACTCCTTTTTGCCAAGCTGATCAGAAGGACTCCTTCACAAAACCATTGATGTAGGAATTCATAAATCCTATTTTTTAAAGAGATCCCTCTAAAGGGCTGCCTATAAATCCTTTCATGTAGGAATTTTACATTGTTACAAAATCATCATATGGCATATTTTCTAGGGGAGCTCTATAGACGATTCTACCCACCTGAAAGTCATGTGATGTCTGTATCTCGGCACCCTCGCGGAACCATTTGATGTAAGAACTTAACCCATGTAAACATTTTAAAATCCTGCTTATGTAAAGAGAGCCCCCTAGCAGTTCTTCGAGGTACTACCCACCTGAAAGTCATGTGATGTCTGTATCTCGGCACCCTCGCGGAACCATTTGATCTCGGGCGTTGGCACGCCGGAGATGCGGACCTCGAGTCTCACCTCGGCGCCCTCGTTCACCTGCATGCTCTGCAGGCGCTGCGTAAAGTCTGGTGGCTCCGTCACGGCTGCGGGAAAAAATAAGTGTTACTATGGCAACTGTTATCTTACTCTAAACCCCTTTTTATTTTAGCTATTTTCTTTCCACTCCCATGATGTCAGGAATACTTGTAAAGTTTGGTGGCTCTGTCAGAAGCCAACCATTGCATACATGTACAGAAGTATTACTATGGCAATGGGATTATCATTTGCTGCATTAACCGTTACCACCTATGGAGTACATGTATAAAGAAATAATGGCAATGCTTTCTGAATAGTTTTCATTATGATCCATATATTCTCAAAGTCTTAGTATTACAGGTAAAATTTGTCCAGTGCAAGAAATTTACAAATGTTAAATGCTGGGATGTAGTGACTCCCCCATAATTTTGACATGGACCATACCACGATATTATTATAATTATAATTATAATTATAATAATATTATAATTATAATTATTAACACATACTAAGACAGTACCAACAGGGGTGTTCCTTACCCTTGACCACAAGTTCAGCTGTGGAGGCGGCCGTTCCGGCCTGGTTCTTGGCCTTGCAGGTGTATTTTCCAGCATCCTCGTCGAAGACTTCTTGGATCACGAGTTTCGCATGCCCCTCGATGTACGCGATCTCGAAGTCGGGATTCTGGGTACAGTCCTGCCCATCTTTGTACCAAGTAACCTCTGGCTGGGGGTCACCTGGGAAACAGCCAATCAAGAACGGTGTTACAAAGCAGGCAACCAATCAAATTCATTGTTCTAACTGCCCAACTTTGTACCAAGTAACCTCTGGCTGGGGGTCACCTGGGAGACAGCCAATCACAAACGGTGTTACAAAACAGGCAACCAATCAAGTGCACTGTTCAATTAAAAGTTACCCAGACAATCTTTTAGCTGAGTCGTCACATGTGGATAGATATGTAGATAGATATGTAGATAACTATGATCTAGGTCTAGACCTAGAGTTGTATGTCTCCCAAATTTGGCTGGAAAATCCGAGCATTTCACTGCACAAGCTATTTTCAGAATTCCCTAGGGAATGCACCACATAAGACTGTAGGTTGTATCCATTACTTTTAATTCTTGCTTTGGACCAGGACTATTCTGTTGAAAGAAAAACGAACTAACAAATATTATGCAAACACCAGGTTTCAGATTTATTGATAACAGACTCAAAGCAGAATGGCAATACACATTTCTAAAACGTAGAAAGACCAACTAGCTACTTTGCTTTTGAAAATAAAAAAAAGGGGGGAAACAGAAAGACATTTTCTTCAGTTCTAGTACAATTTGTATGGCCACAAGAAATGTAAACAAAGATTGTGAATCAAATTTTCACGTTCTAAAAGGGGATGTATTTCCCTTTACACATCTTCGCCCCTCCTCCTAACAAGATACAGAACTTTACTGACACAACAAAAGTGCAGTGAGCAGATTAGAGTTCATTTTCCACAGCTTAGACCAATTATCACCAGGTCCTCATTGTGGCCCATTTGTGGCCACTTGACACCCCAGTGTGACCACTGGTGCTGCAGAGCCACAAGCCGGCGATTTCACGGCTGATTTAGGCAATTTCACACCTCAGTACATGTGTCAACAGCTGGGAATATGGGAGCAGGAAATTGGAGGGGTGGACAAATTCACAAAAGCAGGGAGGGATAGAAGCTATCACCTCCATTTCCTTAGGGGTTATGGATACTAAGATTTGACAAAAATAGTAGCTTCCACCAGGCCTTCCTAAGGATTTAGGGATACTAATTTTGGCATAATTTGGGAGGAAGAAAGGGGGAGGGATAGAAGCAGGCTAAAGTCTTCTTTCTCTGAGACAATCTTGTGGTGGTTGCAAGGCAGTATCAAATTGGCCAATTTACCAGCATTTGTCTGTGGAAACAAAAAAAACTGGTACAAAAAAGAAAGCCCAATAAATATGCCCCCAAAAGACATGAAAGTCTAAATCTCTGCTTGGAGAGTAGAAGTCTTAGCCTCCACCACCAGGCCTTCCGTAAGGGGTTATGGATAATAAGATTTGACAAAAAAAATAGCCTCCACCAGGCCTTTGTAAGAGATTATGGACAGTAATTTGGAACAAAATTGGGTGAACAATCTGCTAGGGTAGTGGGCTAGCCATTGAGTTTCCATTTTCTTATGCCTTCTGTGGATTTATGAACAGTTTGCTGTAGCGTTGTAACAGCTGTTTTTACAAAGAGGGAGGGGGTCTAGTAAAGTATGGATAACTTCACTTACAGTCGACAGTTGGCATCACAGATTATACATGAGCCTGTAACAATTCTCTGAATGACGTAAAAAACAGCTGACAGTGTTGAAAAACACAGAAAGTTGACTCTTGTTTGGCACAGAACTACATCACAGTACATGTACAAATTGTTTCTCTCACAGTGGGACTGTCATCACAAAGATCATTTTGCACCTGTCCCACTGCTCTAAATGCTGTCAGAAACATCTGACAATGTAAAAATAATGAACTTGATTCTTGTTTGGTACAAAGCTACAAACTGGGCAACAGAGATCTTGTTACACTGCTCAGCTATGCTGGCAACCCCTTCAGCCAGAATACCACACTCAAGACTAACCCAAATACTTGAGATAAAGGGAAGAAACTGGGGCTACTTAAAGACTTTAAGCAGCCTGCAAGTTTCAAAAGATAAGGAGTTGCCAAGACGCTGACACGTTTGTCAAATAAGGAACAAATCAAACAGCTGCGACTTTCATGTGACCTTTAGAAAGACAAGCCATCACAAAAATTAAGATGAGTCATTTCATCTTTTGGAAGTCCTGCCAGAAGTAAAGAAGCCAAAAGTCACCAACTAGAAGTGGAGTTGCCCTTTTACAAATGTTCAGCTTAATATTGGTTGGTTTGTTCTTAAATAACTTAACTGAAGACTCTGTGGATTGTAGAAGCCAACCTACTACCAAAGACATGTGTTTTGTAAGCTGTGCAACCTGACACCAGTCCTGTAACATGAGAAGTAGTTGTGTAACCTTACACCTGTCCTGTAACATGATACACCAGCTGTGTAACCTGACACCTGTCCTGTAACATGATACACCAGCTGTGTAACCTGACACCTGTCCTGTTACATGATACACCAGCTGTGTAACCTGACACCTGTCCTGTAACATGATACACCAGCTGCCTGGATCCATCTGAATCCCCTGCTGAGGACAGTACTGTCAGGAACAGTTGCAGCCATTTCAACAATTTTTTTCGAGAACTTAAAATTTCATTTTCAAGATATCATTTGACCTGTGTCTTTTCAACTCCAGTGCACAGAAAAGACTCAACAGCTTGAAGGGAAACTATTGAATATCTTAAAGCTAAAGGTACTTAGTAGTCCTGTAGCATTTCTCAGGCTGTAGGTGAAGAATGTTGTTAATACATTAACAACCTGGACAGGGTATTGGCAGGTGGAGCCCATCTCTCTTCTTCAATTGCCTTTTACCTCCCCAACCGAAGTCAGGTACCCATTTTACACCTGGGTGGACTGAGGAAAGTCTTATTTTCTGGTTTGTCCGCTCAAGACTAGCCAGCTTCTTGGAGAAAAAAGTCATGTCTTAAAGGCATTCAATGCGATTTCAGGGCAGCAAAACTGGAAATATTCTGAATAAGGCAATCTTTATGACACATACTGCTTCACATTAACACATTTCAATCATTATTTCATACTTTGGGTACTTAAAACTGGAGAAACAAGCCCCAAGATGAGTCCTTTATTTTATGGGAGGTACCCTAAAAATCAGCCAAGGGCCCTTCCAGTAACCATTTTTCATCAGAATTTTGGGTAGTTTGCTCCATGAGGGGTAGTGTGGTTTCAACTCAGTATGCAGATAAGTGACTAGAATATTGACTTTAAAAAATCATGTTTCCAAGCCTTAAAAACTGCACTGGATGCCTTTAAAGGAAAAGTAAGTTTTTCTCACCTGTGACAAGTCCTTCAAACTCTGCTCGCTTGCCCTCAACAACAGCGATGCTTCGGATTGGTTGGACGAACTTTGGCGGTTCCATGTTTCTTATGATTGGCGGCTCTGGTACTCTGTTGAAACAAGAAAAGTAGGTTTGAATAAAGTCTTCAAGAAGCATATCTTAAACATGTAGGTACCTTATATTTGGTAGGTATTACAACATATGAAATATTTCTCTGTCCCAACATGACATTTGAACTTATCACAATGCATAACTGCCGACCATTTCATATACTCTACATGTAAGTCAATACAGATGGATCTATATACACTTAATTTGTTCTTGTACAATACAATCTATCAACATATTTTTAATCACAGAAAATTTCCAAAGAGAAGTTAAGACAATGTCACAATTCAGGAAGAAAGCACTTTTCCACAAAAAATACAATCATACTTCTTCATCACATATCTTCCCCCCACAAACTTGTACAACTCCAACAGAAAGAAAGCTACAAAACTTCTAAAATGAAGTAATCCTGATACAAACTGGGTAGTATCCTTGGCAACCCTTGGTTTCAATGGCTGTCTAACTATGAGGAACACATGAGACGTAAACATGATGGTTTCAGCCCAGATCTTTCAAGAAACTCCAAGAAGACGTCTTCACACAAAACTGCCGTCTCAGTTTTTATCCAAAACTATGTTCTCCCACGACTCAATTATCAGAAACAGGAAAACCTTGCGTGGGGAAATTCCTGGACTGTTTCTTTAGATTAATGTTTATTTATGGCATAGTTACAACGTTGGCTTCTTCCCAAACCAACTACAAAAACACACTGTCAGATACACTGAGACCTGAGGTTTATATAAACATTATGAATCATTCACAATCATGATGAATGTTCAAAGCTGTTCACCTGTCTTTCATGCTAATTAAGATAACTACTTGGCACCAAATTTGTATTGGTTACACGGTTAGACAGCTGGGACGTTGAGATTTAATTCAAATACAGATAAAATACTTCTCCAATAAGATAAACAATAGAAGAGTACAGTTAATATTAAATCTAAGCCCTCTCTGTTGGAATGTTGCAATGAAAATGAATTGTCCCTCAGTATTGTCACTGTTCATAATTTTGTTGCTGTGGACAGCTGCGACGTTGAGATTTAACTTAAATACAGATAAAATACTTCTTCAATAAAAGAAACAAGAGAACAGTGCAGTTAATATTAAATTTAAGCCCTCTCTGTTGGAAAGTTGCTATGAAACTGAATTGTCCTTCAGTATTGTCACTACTCATAATTTTGTTGCTGTGGATTATGGAATTCCCCAACATGACCTTACATCCATCTATGGGTACAGCTCGTCCCAGCAATGGAGGATGGGTGTCAAGTTTCGGACAGATAAAGGACAGAATGTGCAGATCAAGATGAGACAATATCTGACAGAGTAGGGTAGACTTCTAAGGTAGGGAAGAAGCTTGTACTGATAGCACCAATTTGATTTAAGTTGCTTCACAGATATAGAAGGTTTTGAACTGGAAGATGAAAACAGACTGAGGAGAAAGTCTGTACCTAGGTGGTACAAACAGTTTCAGGAGTATCAGATTCAAGTTTTTTCTCCCTGCCCTCTTTTAATCTTGTCCTTTTGATACATTTGAACTTTAAAAAATGACAGTGACAGAGAAAAGAAACTGTCCTTTTCTAAAAATTGTCATCAATATATTGTGTAACATTATACTTAACACTATACTGCTTTGTATTCAGTTGTGACAGCAAAATAAAAACAAATTGATAGATGTGAAAGCTATGGAAAAAGTGATTGAAAGGTTTGAAACTTCAACTGTTCCACATTATTAAATCATTGAATCTATCGCTAGTCATCTCCTTGAAATGTCCCAACTCTGGGTGCAGTACGGCAGGGTTATGGCAGGCGGGGATCGAGTTTCAGATGACGGAGACAGAATGCTGGAGCGGCTCTCCATAAATAGAGAGAGGCAGAATGGTCCGCATGCCTGACATTGCCTCACGTGGGGAGGGGGCTCTTACATTTCACACTGTACTTACACATCTTACAAACAAGACATAATGTGGGGATAATGGGCTAACTGAGAGCTAAGCTGGAAGAGAAAGACTCAAAGTAAAGAGCAGGGCTTGTTTTTTTTCTTACCGAAAGTTTTTTTCTATCTATGATGTTATGGTGAAGTTATGATGTATCATGTTACATTTGGACGGACGTGGAAGAATTATTTTCTGGATTAGCACTGGATGTTTTGTCATCATTTTAGATCCTACGAACCATCTACAGCACAAGCTACAGTAATGCTTACACTGGGACTGTCTTTGAACATTTGAAAAGGAAGCATATGAAGAAACATATTGATATTTTTTCAGCAGGAAAAATGCCAGTTATTTTTAACCCTGCTATCATGGCATCTTACTCAGACAGAAGGCATCTATTTAAGTATAAAACAGAATAAATTCTAAAAGGGAAGAGAGGAGGAACAGTTACCTTCTTCAGAACACACGAATCGTAGTCGGTATCCAAGCGTTGTCGATAGATAGTTGCAGTAGCAGTAGCACAAACAGCACACACACAGCACGATTGATGATTTTCCACTCAGCACACAAAGGAAAACCTAACCTAACAACTTTTTTACAGAAGTTTGATCGATCCGGAAAGAAAGTTTCCTTGCTTCGTAGACTGACGTTAGTCGTCGTCTCTTCTCTTCGTCCCCGATTACTCTTATTTCGAGGCGGGAGCTGCCCTTTGCGGAGGTACGCAGGGCTTACTCCATTGTTCCCGGAGGACAGACACAGGTTAGGTCTTCCTTTTCCGCGGCCCGGCACGCGGGCTTTCAGAGAACCTCCTGACTACTGCAGCTGTTAGCAGCCTTATATACCCCCCAGGCGGGATGTAACACGGTCTCTCATTGGTCTATAGCAGCTGTGACGGATGTAAGGAGGGCTGGGATTGGTTAGTAAAAGTGGCAGGTGCAGGGGGATATAATTAGACTATTTTGCAGGGGTGGTGATCTGTCACGTTACACAACGCCAAAAAATTAAAATCTTGCCACCCAAGAAATTAAAGCTTGCTAAACTCGTGTATTTCAATCCTGCAAAGCTTTTGATTCAGCAAAGTAGATCTTATTGTAAAGAGGACTAGTGCTTTGCTTTAACAGAAGCAATAAAAGGGCAAAAGACTCTGAGCATTAGGAATGGGGGGGGTGTTCATTTTCCATGTATGATATCATGTTATTCTCTTTAATGGAATAAGACTAAGAACAGAATAGCAAAGTTTTTCCTTTTGCTATGAGCTCTTTTGACTGTATCATTCAGTGATGGTTGATAATAATGGTTAAAAGTTGCAGTAATTGATGAAATGTGGTGTTTTTCTACAGTATTAGTGCATTAGAACTGAATCCTCCCTGACTGCAGTGTAACCGGATACCCTGTGAGCTCCAGGCCTCAGCATTGCTACATGGTGTTATTCCACTTGGCAACAATGTCACAACTCAGGGGGACACACAACTGCCACATGCACCTGTCAATCAAACTCACACCAACCAATCAGGAGCGAGATGACACTGGCCACCAGCCACAGTATGTAACTCCCTACTCTCTGCATAGAAGAGTCATAATGATATGATAAAATTTCACAACATTTCTTATATTGTAGCTCATTCATTTCTTACTATCATTTGAATATGAATAAATTAAGTATCAATTAAAGAAGCAACAAAATGTTAAATTTTGAAAATAAGGAAGGCAAAACAGGCAAAGGTTGACTTCCTGATTATTTCTCTGTGTTTTTCTCAACTGTTTTATGTGATAATAACTGTTACTTCCAGTGGCAAAATATCTTCAGACTAGAATGATGATAATTAACATGACAAAATTGCCCTCAGAAGAACTTGGCCTAGAATTTGACCAAGAGCCTCCACCAAACCAAACCAAGGTCGGCTGGACAACAAATTAATCAGCAGAAAAACAGACAAGCTGACGTCATTCTGACACAAATATGGGGACACAAACCAAAACATTCTATACAATTAATATTAGAGTATGCTAAAAGTGTAAAAGACATATTGTATGTTGACTTTTTTTAATATTTGGATGCACAAAACACATCTTTTATACAGAGATATCCACAACTGTGTCCAGCCAGGCTATAAGGGGACAAGGGTATCTGTTTCAGGTTGGGTAACATGTAGGTTACACAACGTCATCGGTTTGTTTAGGTTACAAAACGTCATCAGTTTGTTTAGGTTTCGTAAGAGAACAGCTGATTTGCCATGAAACAGAATATGCATGACACAAATTTGATATACTTTGTATAATAAGTTTTAAGTTTCACAAGTCAATAGACCAATGGTGAAAGTTCCTTGTCCAATGGCACGTGTGGAAGTTGGGGCTTACTGATATTGTTCAACCTTCTCCCTGCTTGCACGCAATAACCAATAGAGAACTGGCAGCCAAACTACTATTTCAGTGTGCTTTTAAGGTTATGCTAATTACTGAGCATTCTTAGTAATAGGACTAAAGTTTTTGATGTTATGTCAGCATGGTTGCTCTAATGATTGTGTAAGATAGGAGTTTGTATAATGAGGATGGGAGAAGACTTCAACAGTTGGAGTGGCATCAGCCCAGCATTATGACTTGTGTAAGATTTGTGTGTGTGTGTGGTGGTGGGTGGGGGGGG
>NW_017803865.1:2467949-2474639 GCF_001625305.1 Branchiostoma belcheri | reverse complement strand
TATATAGTAGTGTAGTAGTAGTTGTGTGTGTGTGTGTGGTGGGGNGGGGGGCATTGTATAAGTGTGTGTCCTGAGAGTAACAGAAATATCCGACCATGACATCAGGCTATCTGTATGGCTGACTCAAGACTACTACCTTGCAATCCTTTCAGTAGACAAATGGCCAATAGCCAAAGATCATATGCTCAACTCTCTGCAGCAGAGGCAAGGTTTCTAACCACTACACCTGTATAATAATACAGACACACATGGAAGGTTGGATTTATTTTGAAGGGTCATAACTATAGTGAGGACGCATCTTGTTTCTGGTCAAGCAAGATTATGGATTCTAAAAGGCCTTTTGGGTAAAATTGCCCATGCCAGCGTTAGGTGCACTTAATTGCTTGTGTAAGATTTGGGATGGCTGGTTGTATAATGGGTTGGGGGGGGGGGCTGACAAGAATGACAAAAATATCTCTAGCCTTTAACAATAGAAATGACATCAGCCCAGCTCTATGGCTGACTCAAAACTGCATTGTGATGATGCATGATGTCACTGCTGTAATTATAGCACTGCAGTTCAGCCAGTGTTTCCCTGCCATTGCCGTTATATTACATGTCAGTCAGAACCAAGCTAGCTAGGAGAAACTTTCAAACATTTGACTCCAGTTGGCAACAACCGTTCTCAACGAAGCAACCCACGAAAGACATCAGAATCTTCAACAAGATGAAGGTTAAAGAAGAGGACCTGCTTGTTACAGACTGATACAGAAACTTTCAGAGTGAACTCAGTGGGTTACTAGACTAAGTAGAGATCTTGATTCTTGCTTAGTGCCTGTCATCTTTCTTTATGTATTGTTAATCTATGCCACAAATATTTTACAAGATAATGGTAATATAACTGGTAATAATTGGCTCAACTGACCTAACTTCTGGCAAGTGTAAAGTTAGCCTGTAAGCAACTAAAGAGCTTGTCCCCTTATGATTTTACCTTTCGACTTCCATGGGTGGTTCCTCTACTAGAACAGGTTGCACAGCTGGTTGCACTACTGGTTGCACAGTTGGTTGCACCACTGGCTGCTGCACAACAGATGCTTCTGCTCTCTCCCTTTCCTCATCACTGGAAGGTGCTGTAGGAAACAAAAGGTTTAACATTGTAAATTGATTTTCTTGTACATTGCGGTTCAAAGGAAAAAGTTCTGGTGTGTTTCCAAGAAACTTGATCTGGTTCCAGGAAATTTGATCTGGTTCCAGGAAATTTGATCTGGTTCCAGGAAACTTGATCTGGTTCCAAGAAACTTGATCTGGTTCTAGAAAACTTGATCTGGTTCTTTGAAACTTGATCTGGTTCCAGGAACTTGATCTGGTTCTAGAAAAAAAAACTTGATCTGGTTCCAAGAAACTTGATCTGGTTCTAGAAAAGTTGATCTGGTTCCAGGAAACTTGATCTGGTTTCAGTGAAACTTGATCTGGTTAAAACATTCTAGTTTTTCACAATGCACAAATTTCAACTTTAAGGTTGTCTTGACTGAAGAAGGGACAAAATGCCAGTTTGTCCTGGCTTGTTTGCTCAGCAAATAGACTGGCTCTTATCCGTGAGGTCAAGGTCAGACATAGCTGGACGACCTTAGGATTGTCTCCACGGCAACAAGGCTGAAGGCCATGATCAGGTGGCAGTGCAGTCAATCTGGATGCATCTCCATGGCAACAGTTACCATGGGAATAGAAGGTGCCCGAGCTGGGAACTCATGATTGGTAATGTTGTGTTCAGAAATTTGCTTTATCTGGAGCCATGGTCAGGCACAGTACTGGATAGTACTAGTCCAGGGTATCCAGAACCATGCCTGGGGCAGATCTATATTCTTGGATACATGGAGACTATCCAGAACCATGCCTGATCCTAACCCTAACCAATTCAGGCATAGAACTAGACAGGCACAGTTCTGGATACAACAGAGACTATCCAGAACCGTTCCTGATCCTAACCCTAACCCATTCAGGCACAGAACCAGATGCACAGTTCTGAATATTGCCTAACTATGAAGAAAAAAGACGAGACTTACGAACGACGGACAGCTGACAGGTACAGGTGACTTCTCCTTGGGAGTTCTTGGCGCGACACTTAAAGACTCCGGCGTCTTCATCGAACACCTCCTTAATCGTCAGGGCGTGGCGGCCGCCATCCACGATGATGTCATAGTCCTGCGACATCACCGGCTCTTCATCCATAAACCACTTCACCTGGAAAATCATCAGCACATTTTTCTCAGTTTGATGGCAAAATTTATACATTTTACATTATTGATAATTTTTAGTGAATTCTTACTTTATACTTAATACTTAATTTATACTTTATACTTGTCTTAATTTTTACCTTTTTCAACAACTTACATTGTTTGTTTATTTTATTTAATTCTTACTTTTTACTTAATTCTTACTTTATACTTGATACTTAATTTATACTTTATACTTAATTTTTACCTTTTTCAACAGCATACATTGTTTGTTTATTTTACTTTTTTTCTAAATTTCTTTCCTTGTACATTAGCTGGACACTGTATCACTTGCATCTACTAGTATACTGCTCTGTGAGCATACAAAGGACAAAAGAATCACAGGATTGCAAACTATGTAGACACTGGAAAGACAGCATGAGGCTTTTGGGTTTGCTTCTAGTAAGAGCTCTACCAAAGTAACCTACTTGTACTCATGGTACAGTGTATTATGTGCATTGTACATGTACATGACTGTGTACTAAATCATCAATTATAACTAAATATACATGTCTCTTAGCATGAAAGTTCATCTGTGTTGGTACAAGTCATTATGAAATAAAGACTAAGCTTTAACTCCCAACACTAACAAAGTATTGGGACTTACCCCAAATTTTCGGATGACATGTGTCTCTTTTTTTATGACTACAGATGCAGAATACAGTGGATGATGTTGATACATGTATCTGATGACATTCCTGCACATTTTTTGCTGTTCCTCACGACCTTCGCCTACTCTCACCTTGGGTTTGGGACAGCCGTCCACCATGACCTCCAGCATCACAACTCGGCCTTCTTTGACCTTGAGCTGTTTGTCCAGTTTCTTGATGAAGGTCGGGGGTCGAGCCTCTCCTGTGAAACAGGTCAAAAATTTGTTATGGAAAATATCAACAAAACAGTTTGTAGATTTGTACTTTTCTTTGCAAGGTGGATCCAAAGTGCAGAGTACTTTGAGAGGAAAACAATATGTTTATGTTTCTGTGTATTTGTTAGCTTATCCCTATTATCCATTTAGCCTCTACTAGGCTTCAGAGGCCACTGAGAATACTACTTCTGAAATTGGCCAAATAGACAGAAATAATATGCCAGAGGAGTTGGTCCGCTAAAGGAGTACACTTCTTCAGAGTGGCAAGCTGTACTACATGTACCTTCCCTGATCATATTATCTGACATTGTCTATTTGGCCAATTTCTACTTTTTCCAGGCGCCTCCTGAAGCCTGGTGGAGGCTATTATCCATGTATTTTCCCCTCATCCTGTACCTGCATGTTTGTTTGTTTGTTTGTTTGTTTGTTTGTTTGTTTGTTTGTTTACCCTCACCTTCCACCCTCAGCACAGCAGCAGTTGTAGCCTCCCCAGCAGGGTTGACGGCCCGTGCCATGTATTTCCCCTCATCCTGTACCTGCATGTTTGTTTGTTTGTTTGTTTGTTTGTTTGTTTATTCTTACCTTCCACCCTCAGCACAGCAGCAGTTGTTGCCTCCCCGGCAGGGTTGACTGCCCGTGCCATGTATTTCCCCTCATCCTGTACCTGCATGTTTGTTTGTTTGTTTGTTTGTTTGTTTGTTTGTTTTCCTTACCTTCCACCCTCAGGACAGCGGCAGTTGTAGCTTCCCCAGCAGGGTTGACGGCCCGTGCCATGTATTTCCCCTCATCCTGCACCAGAACCTCTGGTATAAGCAGTGAACAGAGGTCTCCTTGTATAACAATCTGTAAAGAAAATGTTACAAGATCAGGAAAAGCATAGCCCAATGCAGACAATTGTGGCAGTTTTTCTAAGTTGATACAGAACTCTGACACAAAGTTGCACACACAACATGTCCATGATCATACTATTTTTCAGCTCTGTTTAGAGATGGACAAAATCTTTTTAGTGTCATACAGGTATGTTATAATTGCTACCTGTTTGTTTGAGCAATGATCAGTGTTCAAGCTAGCACAGTTCAAGCGTAGGGCCCCCCACACTACAAAATGTGTCCATCAAAATGCAGGAAATAGTGTCTTAGGGCTATGAAGTTTAAAACTTTCTGTGGAAGGATGCCAGAGAGTCATTATGTTTTGGGCAGTCAAAATGCCTCACAAGGCTGTCCTTCTGTACCTGACCCCTATAGCCTGGGTTTTGCTCTGCTATGATAGATTTTTTCTGGGGTAGCCTAGCAAAATCCTGATGGTACCCAGGCTATGACTCCTATGCTGTGAACGAAACGACTCTGGTGATAACTGTAGTGACGATGAAACATGAAAACCTTCCCCGTTCTCACCTTAAAGTCTTCACTTTCGTGAATTACGTTCCCGTCTCTGTAGAACACGACGGAGGGTTCGGGCTTGTTGCTAACTGTTCATCTACCTGTCCTCACATTTAAGTCTTCACATTCGTGAATTACTTAAAGTAAACGTTCATCTGCCAAAAAGCAGTTACCCAAGCAACTGGATATGATTTTGAAAACGTCAGACGTTTCATCTATGTGTTCTCACCTTAAAGCGGCTCGGGCTTGCCTATGACGTGGCCACTCAAATCTTTAAGTAAAGATCTTTACATCTATCAGTTCCTTAAAGTCTTCACTTTCGTGAATTACTTTAAGTAACTGTTCATCTATCAGTTCTCACCTTAAAGTCTTCACTTTCGTGAATTACGTTTCCGTCGCGGTAGAACACGACGGAGGGTTCGGGCTTGCCGGTGACGCGGCAGACGAGTCCCACGGGGGTCCCCTCCACGCCGCGGGCATCCGCAAGCTCCTGGGTGAACCTGGGTGGTTCCATTCCTGGACCTGGGGGGGGGGAGGGGGAACAAAATCAAATACAAAATTTTCAACCTAGCAGTTGTATCATGACAGAATCAAATAGTAGTACAATCACACCTGACCAAGTAGCCACAGACTTAACCAGCCTCCTGACCACAGTAACCACCCTTTCCTGGTCACGACATTTTTTTCCAAAGATGCATATAATTAACTTAGTAACCTGGTGTGTCTAAGAATTAACTTAGTAACCTGTCCCATGGGAGGCCTTCTTGAGTAGATTTGACAGTACATTTAGCCCTGGATACTAGTAGCTTCAGAAATTCTTCGATCTTTTCCAAAATCTTTTCAATATTTTCAGTCCCATCCAGATACAGGGGCACTAAATGCTGTTTGTATAATGTTACCTGGAAGTGTCAGGGCTCATGAGTGTAGCCCCACTAATGCCAGTCATCTGGGTTCCGATAGACACAACTATGCAAATTCACCAGTCCGAGAGCTTGTAAGCTTGACCTGGTTTTTAATCACTGTACTAACCCAGGTTATTCACCTAACTTATTGATAAACTGAAGGTTTCAGTGGATTGAAATTTCAATGTTACATTTGATGAACAGTTTAACAATTTAACTTATCTTAACCAACTCAGATCAATACTTACAAAACTTTTTTATTAGTTTGTTAATTGAAGGTTTGATTGAATTGAAGATAGGGTACATTCTTGTGTCATATTTTGATAAACAAATCTGATAAAATTCCATAACTTATCAGTATCACCAAAATCAATACTAACCAAATTTTAATCTTTAAGTCAATTGATTACTTAATTAATGGAAAGTCTCAGTGGATTGACAGCTAGTAGGATAGGGAAGATTCCAGTGTTATATTTGGTGAACAAGTTAGATAAAATTCCATAACTCATCAATATCACCTTTATGTATTAAGTTAACCCCAAATCGATACGAACCAAATTTTAATCTTAAAATTAATCATTTAATTACTTAATCAATTGAAAGTCTCAGTGGATTGACAGCTTGTAGGATAGGGGAGATTCCAGTGTTATATTTGGTGAACAAGTCAGATAAAATTCTTGGCCTGGAGTAGTATGTAAGATCCTACTGATGTCTATTAAAGGTAAGGCTACTGCAGATATGCCAGGCTGGGGGAGGGAAGCTGTGTGATCAAACTTGTATGCACCAAGGTTTCATGCTATCTGAAATTTGGTAGCAGATTTACCTATATCATTATAAACTTGAACCAAAAGGATTCCTAAATCTGAGCCAAGTTCATACCTAAAATCTGCAAATAGCGATTAATACATAGCCAGATATGTTGAAAATTGATACAGAAAAATTTCGTGCATAAAATTTTCCTTCTGCAGTCTTCCTCAGAACTAAACTGACTGATGCTAATTGTTTACTTCTCCTTAAGCTAATAGCTCCACCTCCACATTGTTTTAACTATCAGTTATCAAAATGTCATTTTTCAGAAGGACACCAGGCTAAACATAGCACAATGTTCTATGTTAGCTCCCATGGGTAGGCTTTATCAAACATGGCATTGACATTGCTTCATTATGCCACACCAATTTAATTTCTTGGTTAACGGATTCGCCTCTTCATTTTTTTCTGATTTGCAAATAAAAATAAAAATTCAGAATCAACTGCAAAATGCTCATATTTTGCCCTGAACAGTTGAAAACAGT
>NW_017803865.1:2464503-2467929 GCF_001625305.1 Branchiostoma belcheri | reverse complement strand
TTTTCCAGCCGCCTCCTGAAGCCTGGTGGAGGCTATTATCCATGTATTTTCCCCTCATCCTGTACCTGCATGTTTGTTTGTTTGTTTGTTTGTTTGTTTATTCTTACCTTCCACCCTCAGCACAGCAGCAGTTGTAGCTTCCCCAGCAGGGTTGACTACCCGTGCCATGTATTTCCCCTCATCCTGTACCTGCATGTTTGTTTGTTTGTTTGCTTGTTTGTTTGTTTGTTTGTTTGTTTATTCTTACCTTCCACCCTCAGCACAGCAGCAGTTGTAGCCTCCCCGGCAGGGTTGACGGCCCGTGCCATGTATTTCCCCTCATCCTGCACCAGAACCTCGGGTATAAGCAGTGAACAGAGGTCTCCTTGTATAACAATCTGTAAAGAAAATGTTACAAGATCAGGAAAAGCATAGCCCAATGCAGACAATTGTGGCAGTTTTTCTAAGTTGATACAGAACTCTGACGGGTCGGGCTTGCCGGTGACACGGCCACTCAAATCTTTAAGTAACTGTTTGATAAGTAAATCTATCTGTTCTCACCTTAAAGTCTTCACTTTTGTCTTCACTTTCAGTCACTCAAATCTTTAAGTAACTCTTTAAGTAAGAGATTCTTTATTGACACAAGAAAAAAGTACAGGGA
Organism: Branchiostoma belcheri; assembly: GCF_001625305.1. Lineage (NCBI taxonomy): Eukaryota > Metazoa > Chordata > Leptocardii > Amphioxiformes > Branchiostomatidae > Branchiostoma > Branchiostoma belcheri. The sequence goes on along the minus strand of NW_017803865.1, from coordinate 2,467,289 downwards.
CTTTTGTATGGTCTTCTACAACTAAAGACCTAACAAGGCTAAATACATGTTTGGATGACCTCATCATGTATATGGTAACAATAAGTAAATCTAATAGTATGTGTTCTTACCTTAAAGTCTTCACTTTCGTGAATTACGTTGCCGTCGCGGTAGAACACGACGGAGGGTTCGGGCTTGCCGGTGACGCGGCAGACGAGTCCCACGGGGGTCCCCTCAACGCCGCGTGCATCCGCAAGCTCCTGGGTGAACCTGGGTGGTTCCATTCCTGGACCTGGGGGGGAGGGGAACAAAATCAAATACAAAATTTTCAACCTAGCAGTTGTATCATGACAGAATCAAATAGTAGTACAATCACACCTGACCAAGTAGCCACAGACTTAAACCAGCCTCCTGACCACAGTAACCACCCTTTCCTGGTCACGACATTTTTTTCCATAGATGCATATAATTAACTTAGTAACCTGGTGTCTAAGAATTAACTTAGTAACATGCCCGTAGCCAGGGGGGGTTCGGAAGAACCCCCCCACAAGGCTCAAAGGTCCACTTTTTGGTCCACTTTTTATGTAAAGGTCCACTTTTTGGTCCACATTTTATGTAAACGTCCACTTTTTGGTCCACATTTTATGTTAAGGTCCAAGATTTTTCTTGAAAAGATCGACTAGAATCATAGAAAAACTGCTCCCTTTGTCATTGAATAAAAATTTATCTCTGATTTTTTCCTGGAAATCCTCTCCAAAATGCACGAAATGCCATTTTAGAAGGTTCATTTTTCAAAATTTTCCGGGGGAACATGCCCCCGGACCCCCCTAGGAACCTCGCGCCTTCGGCGCTCGCCTCGCGCCTACGGCGCTCGAGGTCCCCTCAATCTGTGGGAAGAACCCCCCCATTCAAAATCCTGGCTACGGGCATGAGTAACCTGTCCCATGGGAGGCCTTCTTGAGTAGATTTGACAGTACATTTAGCCCTGGATACTAGTAGCTTCAGAAATTCTTCGATCTTTTCCAAAATCTTTTCAATATTTTCAGTCCCATCCAGATACTGGGGCACTAAATGCTGTTTGTATAATGTTACCTGGAAGTGTCGGGGCTCATTACTGTAGCCCCACTAATGCCAGTCATCTGGGTTCCGATAGACACAACTATGCAAATTCACCAGTCCGAGAGCTTGTAAGCTTGACCTGGTTTTTAATCACTGTACTAACCCAGGTTATTCACCTAACTTATTGATAAACTGAAGGTTTCAGTGGATTGATAGGGAACTTTCAATGTTACATTTGATGAACAATTTAACAACTTAACTTATCTTAACCAACTCAGATCAATACTAACCAAACTTTTTGATTAGTTAGTTAATTGAAGGTCTGATTGAATTGCAGATAGGGTAGATTCTTGTGTCATATTTTGATAAACAAATCTGATAAAATTCCATAACTTATCAGTATCACCAAAATCAATACTAACCAAATTTTAATCTTTAAGTCAATTGATTACTTAATTAATGGAAAGTCTCAGTGGATTGACAGCTAGTAGGATAGGGGAGATTCCAGTGTTATATTTGGTGAACAAGTTAGATAAAATTCCATAACTCATCAATATCACCTTTATGTATTAAGTTAACCCCAAATCGATACGAACCAAATTTTAATCTTAAAATTAATCATTTAATTACTTAATCAATTGAAAGTCTCAGTGGATTGACAGCTTGTAGGATAGGGGAGATTCCAGTGTTATATTTGGTGAACAAGTCAGATAAAATTCTTGGCCTGGAGTAGTATGTAAGATCGAGCTGATGGCTGTTAAAGGTAAGGCAACTGCAGATATGCCAGGCTGGGGGAGGGAAGCTGTGTGATCAAACTTGTACGCACCAAGGTTTCATACTATCTGAAATTTGGTAGCAGATTTACCTATATCATTATATACTTGAAACAAGAAATTTCCTAAATCTGAGCCAAGTTCATACCTGAAATCTGCAAATGTTTCTAATTAATACATACTAGAAATGTTCAAACATGCAAAAAAAATTGTGCATCAAATTCCTTCTGCAGTCTTCCTCAGAACTAAACTGACCGATTAAAGACAATCTTTTTACACAACCATTGTTAACATCTTTTAAATTATGATTAAATTACAGTAGCACAAGAATTTTGTGATGATACCAAAACAACCTAATTCACATTATTTCCAGGCCACGTAGACTCTAATTGTGTATCAGAAACTATAGAATCAACAACAGTAAGTTCTTGTCTCTGACAAAGAATGATGAATGTATTCTGTCTGCTCAAGCTCCTTGGCCTAATCTAATATACATGTAAACAAAGTATAAAACCACAACAACCACAGATATTTTAAACACAATGAAATCTGTGTCCAAATTTTGGTTCAAGGTTCATGCAGTAAAAACAAACAACTTCAAAGTTTCTGATGTGGTTCAGTCACTGTGTAATAAAAATATTACCACAACTACATGTAATGCTTTACCCTTGGTGTGGCATAACAGTTACAAATGGTTCCCGGCAGATTGCCACATGGACATGTATAAGATTTTGTCACAGGAATGGCAACAATCTGTGTGACAGAGTTTGTTACACTTGGATGGTTGACAGATTTTGCTACATGTTACAAGATGGCAATGAAAATGTTACCTCCAGTTCTTTAACCTTCATGAGCCATGTAAGTTTGACTCCAGTAAAAACTGCCACATGTATGGGACGGAGAGTTTGTTACAGAATGGCCAGTCTGAGTGACACTGAGTTTGTTACATTAGCCCGGTGACAGAAACGCTACACG
>NW_017803865.1:2460017-2464483 GCF_001625305.1 Branchiostoma belcheri | reverse complement strand
CAAATTTTAATCTTAAAATTAATCATTTAATTACTTAATCAATTGAAAGTCTCAGTGGATTGACAGCTTGTAGGATAGGGGAGATTCCAGTGTTATATTTGGTGAACAAGTCAGATAAAATTCTTGGCCTGGAGTAGTATGTAAGATCGAGCTGATGGCTGTTAAAGGTAAGGCAACTGCAGATATGCCAGGCTGGGGGAGGGAAGCTGTGTGATCAAACTTGTACGCACCAAGGTTTCATACTATCTGAAATTTGGTAGCAGATTTACCTATATCATTATATACTTGAAACAAGAAATTTCCTAAATCTGAGCCAAGTTCATACCTGAAATCTGCAAATAGCGATTAATACATAGCCAGATATGTTGAAAATTGATACAGAAAAATTTCGTGCATAAAATTTCCTTCTGCAGTCTTCCTCAGAACTAAACTGACTGATGCTAATTGTTTACTTCTCCTTAAGCTAATAGCTCCACCTCCACATTGTTTTAACTATCAGTTATCAAAATGTCATTTTTCAGAAGGACACCAGGCTAAACATAGCACAATGTTCTATGTTAGCTCCCATGGGTAGGCTTTATCAAACATGGCATTGACATTGCTTCATTATGCCACACCAATTTAATTTCTTGGTTAACGGATTCGCCTCTTCATTTTTTTCTGATTTGCAAATAAAAATAAAAATTCAGAATCAACTGCAAAATGCTCATATTTTGCCCTGAACAGTTGAAAACAGTTCTTTTCTTACTACTTGTTACAGTCATTCCCTCTTTCAATGCAGTTCTACCATTAAATGTTCAAAATTCATTGTTTAAATTTTGAACCAGCCTGGTGTGTTGACTTCATGGCTCCTATCGTACCATTTTGGGCCATAATAGGATGCCTAGGCCTGTTTTTATTTTTTATTTTTTTCGCCTGCCCGCTCCATTATTTTTGTAGAAAAATCCGTTAACCAAGAAATTAAATTGGTGTGGCCTTATGTCCCTTCAACCATCAAACAGTTTTACATGTACTTCAATCAGGCCACTCAAGAAAGTAAAATAAGTCATAGTAAAACTTTATGTCATTAGTTATCACGGGAAAATATCAAATTAAAGATCATTGAAGCTGAACAATATGTCTTTTCTTTTAAATTATAATTAAATTAAAAGAATTTTGTGATAATAACAAAACAACCTATTCACATTATTTCCAGGACACGTAGACTCTAATTGTATCAACAACAGTAAGTTCTTGTCTCTGACAAAGAATGATGAATGTATTCTGTCTACTCAAGCTCCTTGGCCTAATCTAATATACATGTAAACAAAGTATAAAACCACAGATATTTTAAACACAATGAAATCTGTGTCCAAATTTTGGTTCAAGGTTCATGCAGTAAAAACAAACAACTTCAAAGTTTCTGATGTGGTTCAGTCACTGTGTAATAAAAATATTACCACAACTACATGTAATGCTTTACCCTTGGTGTGGCATAACAATTACAAATGGTTCCCGGCAGATTGCCACATGGACATGTATAAGATTTTGTCACAGGAATGGCAACAATCCGTGTGACAGAGTTTGTTACACTTGGATGGCTGACAGATTTTGCTACATGTTACAAGATGGCAATGAAAATGTTACCTCCAGTTCTTTAACCTTCATGAGCCATGTAAGTTTGACTCCAGTAAAAACTGCCACATGTATGGGACGGAGAGTTTGTTACAGAATGGCCAGTCTGAGTGACACTGAGTTTGTTACATTAGCCTGGTGACAGAAACGCTACACGAGGCACAGGAGATTTTGTTACCTGTCAGATGTTAGTAGCAGATCATGGCCGACTTGTGGTTAGCACCGAGAGGGTCTAGTCTAAACTCCAGCAGGATATCCGCTTTTAACCCTGATGAAATATGAGAGGCATGCACCAGGCAGGCTGACATGTGATCCGCTACACTGTAGCTACCCACTGGGAGTTGCTACAACTGGCTACAACACCACTGTAGCAAACCACACTGTGTGCAGCGGCAGGGGGTTCTGTACATGTGTATCAATGACACTTAGTGCAATTCGGTAGAATTGTTTTATGTGGAGAGACGTTTGCTAATGGTGGGAAATACGTGTAGCGATTCGATGACTTTGAGACATGACCTGTTGGCTACGCTGTGGCAATTGTTGGGATGACAGTCCCTTGTCCTGAGAGGTTGTTACATATATAGCCCTGCAGCTGTTCAGTAGTCCTCAGGCTCAAATACAGACACACAACCTGGCAACGGCATATATGGCAAAGTGCTGCTAATTCTGGCACTACTGGCACAAACAATACAGTAACCTGGTTCTCAGACTTTTTACTGGAAAAAGTGGAGTTAAACCCAGAAAAAAATGTAAGGATATAGGAAACTACACATTTCTGTATTTGTAAAAAATTGATCAAAATCCAGAAAAAAATGCAATGCAAGGGAATTGAATGGTAATTTGGTAAACAATTGTGTATATTTTGTGCAGATTTTATGGTCTATAATTGGGTTGAAACTTGACCTTGAGGTAAAGTCTGAAAGATGATACCTGGTTATGTGGTAACCTGATACCTGTAGCATCCAGACCCTATTCAGGTGTTCATAATAGATATACTAAAGGTCACAAAGTTTCATATCTGTTTCCATTATTGTTGCAGACTGTGCAATAGTTCTTACTAAGCCAGTAACTATCTTGATGTTGCCAATAAGGATTTATTTGGGATGTACAGGAATATCAACATCATGAGAGTAGGCAGACTGTTAACTGACCCCTGTGCCCTCATATTATACAGTTGTGTTTGTCGGAATAACTTTATTTTATGATCTATTTTCCCTCATATTAAACAGTTGTGTTTTGTTGGAAAAGCTCTATTTTATGACCTGTGTGCCGTCATATTAAACAGTTGTGTTTTGGTGGAAGAGCTTTTATTTTATGGAGTATTAAATGTGATGTTAAGTCAACATTGTGTTTGATCCCATAGTGGCCAATAATATGGAAACAGGACATTTTTGAGCAAAGGCAACAGGAAAGACACATGTTTACAACTGTTACACATACTCTGAAAAGTGGCATGTTGCTAATTAGCAATGGACACTTTATAATAAATTCACACCACAGGTAGGGGCTCCCCTAGGAGACAATCCATTATTTAGCACATTAGGTACTTATAAGCCTATTAGCGCCTGTCTGGTAATTAATTGTGTCCAGCCCTCTGTGATGTTATCTGGACAGTCTTTCTTAAGACATTCTATGAGACAATTTCTAATCAACTGAGACAACAAGCAATTAATCCTGAAAAAAAAAATTGCAAAGACGCAAAATGGACAAATGAAAGGAGCAGAATTTATTAGTTTGTCTTCTTACTTCTAAACATTCAACTAAAACACTTGATTGTCTTCAAAGTAAAATAAAAACTTCTCAACTCAAACTGGATTGTTTGCAAAGATTCTGTAGCTCCAAAAAACATAAAACAATTGGCTATGGGTAATGTACATGTAAAGTGTGTGCAGTTTAACACTTAGGTTCCTGTTTTGGCAAGAATGGCTGTAAAAATGGCTGATGCAAATGGCAGTTTTACATCTACATGTATTATGGCAAGATAAACCTTACAGTCCAGTCTTACACAGCTTGTACTTTAGAAAACTGGCTTACACTTAAATAAGGCGGTTTACTAGTAATGTGAAATAAACAAACAAACAAACATTACTTTCTGGACCTGCAAAGTTACAGGTGATGAACAACCAAAGCATGGACCTGCAGCAGGCTTATGGAGTTGAGAATTAAATCAAACACTTTGAAAAAGGATTTGAAAAAAGAGTTTCAAAGATTTTGAAAATTTAAAAGTGTTAAAAGCATTTAATGGCAAGTTTCTTTTTCCTGAGCTTTTTTCCACAAAAACAATGCAAAATGCTACTTTAACATCTCTAACTTCACAAGCAAATTCTTCCTCAATAAAGGCAGCATGAAAGAAGATAGAAAAAGATAGACAGGACAGCAAACAAGCACACCACACACAAATACAAGGTACACTGTACACATCCAGCAGTTACCTTTATCCACAACAAGTGACAGTCTAGAATCAGTCCTTCTTGATTCAGGAGTATCACAGATTTAAGTCACAATCTCCAAGAAAGTTTTAAAACCTGATTCAAGTCAAGACATGATTTAAGACAAGATTTAAAGATATCAAGTTATGATCATTGGTTATTATGAGAGAAAAGCAACTGCTGGTTATGTAGTGTATGCATAATAAGGAGTTGTAAACTAGTAAATATTACCTTTAAGTACATCATTATTCTGACAACCATGCATTGTGATGTTTCAGTTACAAGTTTTGGGCAAGGTTTGGCTATGAACAGGTCCCAACAACAAATGTCTAGTATGTTTGGCACATACATGCATGCTTTAAACGTTACCGTTAACTTTCCACAAAGTTTACTTCCTCTTTTGCTGTGTGGGACCAAGTGGCA
>NW_017803865.1:2440618-2459997 GCF_001625305.1 Branchiostoma belcheri | reverse complement strand
AATTATATCAAACACTTTGAAAAAGGATTTGAAAAAAGAGTTGACAGAAAATGAAAATTTATCAGTGTTAAAAGCATTTAAGGCCACACCAATTTAATTTCTTGGTTAACGGATTTCTCTAGAAAAATAATGGAGCGGGCGGGCGAAAAAAAATAAAAATAAAAACAGGCCTTGGCATCCTATTATGGCCCAAAATGGTACGATAGGAGCCATGAAGTCAACACACCAGGCTGGGTCAAAATTTAAACAATGAATTTTGAACTTTTAATAATACCACTGCATTAAAAGATGGAATAACTGTAACAACTAGGATGAAAAGGACTGTTTTCAACTGTTCAGGGCAAAATATGAGCATTTTGCAGTTGATTCTGAATTTTTATTTTTATTTGCAAATCAGAAAAAAATGAAGCGGCGAATCCGTTAACCAAGAAAATAAATTGGTGTGGCCTAATGGCAAGTTTCTTTTTCCTGAGCTTTTTCCACAAAAACAATGCAAAATGCTACTTTTAATTAACATCTCTAACTTCACAAGCAAATTCTTCCTCAATAAAGGCAGCATGAAAGAAGATAGAAAAAGATAGACAGGACAGCAAACAAGCACACCACACACAAATACAAGGTACACTGTACACATCCAGCAGTTACCTTTATCCACAACAAGTGACAGTCTAGAATCAGTCCTTCTTGATTCAGGAGTATCACAGATTTAAGTCACGATCTCCAAGAAAGTTTTAAAACCTGATTCAAGTCAAGACATGATTTAAGACATGATTTAAAGATATCAAGTTATGATCATAGGTCATTATGAGAGAAAAGAAACTGCTGGTTATGTAGTGTATGAATAATAAGGAGTTGTAAAACTAGTAAATATTACCTTTAAGTACATCATTATTCTGACAACCATGCATTGTGATGTTTCAGTTACAAGTTTTGGGCAAGGTTTGGCTATGAACAGGTCCCAACAACAAATGTCTAGTATGTTTGGCACATACATGCATGCTTTAAACGTTACTGTTAACTTTCCACAAAGTTTACTCCCTCCTTTGCTGTGTGGGACCAAGTGGCAAGAAAAATAAAAAAATTGTAATTTTAAAGTATCTTACTTGGGAAATTTTTTTCCTCATGCAACTGGATTTTCTGCATTTTTTGTTTACAAACTTTAAGGTTGTAAAGTTACTTTAACTTACAATATTGTGTTTTGTAAGAAATCTTCGGTTTCTGCCTTTAACATGTTTAGTCTTGGCAGTTCAGTAATATAATCAATTAAAGTTTCTTAAGAAATTTTCAGCTTTTAGGATGTCTTGGCAGATGTCTTGGAGGTTTCTTGATGTCTGTTCATAGCCTTGCCACAGTCAGACGCACAGACGGACAGACGCACAGACGAACGGACGGACGGACGGACCCGGCCCTCCCCACCGCGCATGCACTGTGTCGTCAATCTAGTGCAAACACACACACGGAAGAACACACAAACGGACAGACAGTCAGATGGTACGTCACGGGATGAAATGCAATGATCCCTCACAAACAGAAAAAAAACCTACCCTGTCCCCCCTATATTGCAGAATGCTTAAGACCCAAAGCAGACTCTGTGCACAGAATTGTGGAGTCAACCATGAAGTAAGTGGGGGTGTCATGAGACCATTTCCTTATTTTCTATCCACAAGTAGTCTGAAAACCCGTGTTTCCCTTTTCCAGCGTGGACCAGTCCAGAATTCTGTGAACTGACATCTGATTTTGGGCCCTTGAATTTTGCAGTAGGTGTGGACAGGACAGTTTTATTCTGTTTTTGAGGGTTGGTTAAAACGTCATGACACAGCAGACAAAACACACACAAGCATAAAACCCATGTACCTTGGAATGCACAATACTACAACACCTTTATATATATCTGAAATTTAAAAAAATCCTAAGTCAGAAAAGTTTTTTTGCCCAGAGACACCGAAAAATTAGGTTGTGAACCCGAGTGTGATCTACTGGTAAAATAAACAATTTATGAAATGAAAATAAAAAGGTTCTACAATTTAGGCACAAGGCTTCATTATTATTTATAATTAGGTTATACTTTAATCTATTTTATTGAAATAATCCCTGAATTCTACTTTACGGTTCTCCAAAGGGTTTTAAACTTGTGAAACTAAGAGTAAACTTTCCCAAGGTACAGGGACAACCATGCCAGAGAAAGACACAAAAATGGTGAAAATTTGTTAGTGACAACCACAGCATTCAACAGCATGTACAGTTAAACACCTCACACAACATTCAACACTACACTGGAAAAACAGGACTGAGGAAGACTGTGTGTTAGGTAATGTATGAGTGTGCATCGCCCTAAAAAACTCTCTGTACAGGAAAAAATCTAAACTATCAAAAAAACGTAACTCTTCTATATTTTAGCTTTGTTCCAACACATCCGACATTTAGGGCAACTCAAAGTCACTGACTGGTTATTTGTTGGATGGTTTGTGACTTTTGACTTATCCTGTTCACAAACTTACAACGAAACTTAACACAAACCGACAAAGTACCATAACTGTCTTTGGCAGAGGGACAACACGTGTCCCTGTATTATATTCTAACTTTTCTTCCTACCATCATATTCTGTATCATCCCATTTTACTTTGCACTGCTCACAATGTCATATCACTGGTCCCTGGTGCTGAACTGCCTTGCTGAGTACTTTCTTCTGCTTCGTATCTTTGTTTCTTGAGAAGTTCAAAACATGTCCTTTCTTTCTATATCACTTTCTTATAAGTCTAGATATTCTGCAAGGTTGCATTATACTTTATAGTAAGTCAAGGAAAGGACTATTTATATGTATATATAATAGTCTAGTAATGTCCTTGGTAAATTAAGATGGAAAAAAGGACAATGGACACAATGTTCTGCTGTCAATTCTGTTCTGTATTATTTTTGGTACACTATGAGAATGGGAAAATATGTGATATCAAGTACGAAGCAGACTTAAAGCTTGAAAAAGTCTTTGACCCAAACTAAAATTTATAATAATATCATGTTAAGAGATTCAAGCCAACTGCAGTTCATAAAACAAATCACAAAACAAACCAAACATTGCTCACCTTTTAGACTTTGACACAAACTAATACATGACAATAAGATTTATGTATGTTAAGAGATTCAAGCCAACTGCAGTTCATAAAACAAATCAAAAACAAAACAAACCAAACGTTGCTCACCTTTTAGACTGACGTGTCCGCATCGCGACACTGACCCCGCCCGGTTCACCGCGACGCACATGTAGATCCCGTAGTCCTCCTCTCCCACATGCTTAAACATCACGCTGTGCGTGTCCCCGATCTGCACGATCCGGATGTGGTCCGTAGGGACAACCTGGACGTCATCTTTGTACCATGTTACCTGGAAAACACAACAGGTGAGATGAGTGATGTCTGACAGGTATCAAAAGGTAAGCAGGTGAGAGACATTACTGGTTACGTACAAGAGAATCCCCACAAACATAATGTCCTACGTAGCAGTAACAGTAGATGACTGCATTGTAGATACATTTCCCTGTAACTACTTATATGTATAGATATGTATTAAATATTGTACTTTTTGAAATGCATCTATAGCAGTGACACCTGTGCTGCAGCGCAATGTGAACCAGTCAGAATTGCCCTGAGGAAGGTGACAGACGGTCACCGAAATGTTGGCTGAATAAAAGACATGGTTGTGTAAAAAGAGTCTCCTTACTCAGATGAATGTACATTAGGGCAAACATGGCTGTAGTAGATGAAGACAAATAGTTAAAAAGGAAATAAAACATGAGATAACTACTACATACTGTAGGAGCCGGCCTGCCCTGCACACGACACGTCAGCCTGGCCTCCGCTCCCTCATAGTATATTCTCTCCTCAAAGTTCTGCACAAACACCGGGGGGATGTCTGAAAAGAAATTTAAAAAAAAAGTCAAACAAGAAGCCATAGGCGACAATTCTCCGTGAAGTATTATATATTGCAACAAAAAGAAGTAACCATTGGCGACAATTCTCTGTGAAGTGTGATAAATCGAACAAAGAAAAATTGTTTAAACGCGCGTCGGCTCAGTCATCTTAAGACGCAACAACCAATCAGAGATGCGAGATGCCTACACGTGACGCGGGAAGGGCGCGCGATGCCCGAAATATTTTTGCGTCAATATTCAGCGCCGTGATTCAAGAGATTAATACCCGGAAACAATTTTTTTCTTGTTTTGAACGCATTAACATGCATTTACGCTAATCTAGTATGATTCAGGGTTACTTTTTTTTTAACCTGCCATGGCCAGATTATCTAAAGATGTGTGTATTGTGTGTACAATCTATAGAAAGAGAAATGTACATCAGGTCCGATCATCAGATTTTCACGTTTCGGTTTTTTGGACTCGGTTCATGAACGTATTTTGGTTTGGCTCCTGGAATGTGCAAAAAAATGACTCTCGGGACTGTCTACAGAAAACACTCGCACATTCGCGGTGTATCAGGACAGCGCGACTGGTCGTCATTAGCGCAGTAACAGTTGCATAAACGGACGAAACCATTTCAAAGAAATGGGGATGTTTCGAAAATAAGCATTTACTCCAATATCAAAACAGCTACGGTAAAAATAAAAAGACGTGCATCATCCCGGACATAATGCAACACCACATGCGAAATTACACAGAAATGCGACGTACGGAAGAATGCGTTTTGGCTGCGAACATCTTCCAAAAAACTTGGCATCTCTTAACCATGGGCAAAAACATCTGGAACCACTTATAAAAACCACCCCGTATCTGCATGAACTTTTTTGAACCCCACTGCTATTCCAAACAACGCGTTTTTCTGGACCATTCCAATTCGCCTCGTAATTGTAGGGGTGCGTCTGCGATATTACATTGACCGCGAAAGCAGCAACGGCAAAAATACACATTCGTGCATCAACACGGGCATGCCCGCAGACGGCGTATAAAATTGCGTGCCGATTACACAAAGAGAACCCAGTGTTTTGACTGCGAACATGAAAAATCAGCCGATTACAACACTCCGTCCGGAGGTCCTGACCTCCTTCACGGAGTAATAACAGTAATTTTACATGTACCAAAAAAGTCTGAAGCAAAATCATATCTTAATGGGTTAGCGACAGCTTGGCACAAGTATGTGCCCTGTACCTGAAGTTTAAGTAAAGACTGTGTAAGAAATGCGAGGGATGTCTGAAAAAAGGCAAAAATTGTCAAATTACAGTGACTTACAAAAAGTTCTGAAGCAAAATCATATACTAACAGGTTAGCTACAGCTTGGCACAAGTATGTGCACTGTACCTAAAGGTTATGAACACTGTAAAAACTGTGTAAGAAATGCATGGGTTTTTCTGTTACCTGGTTTCTTGGGGGCCATCTTGCTCTCATCAGTAAGGTAACCATCTGTTGCTGGCAGTGCTGTAGCAAAAACAAAATGAGAAAATCATTCTTTACGTCTCTGTACTCAAGTATACACAATCTCTGGGGCAATTTCTAACTGGAAGTTCTACTGATTACATGACTGTGCACATCGAAATTCATCTGAAAATTTAAAGCATACCACATCAAATCTTTTTGCCTCCAGGTTGCCATAAACAATGTGTGGCGTAATAGCGTGTTTGACAGTGAACCCATAGGTCCTGGGTTCGAATCCACCATCCTGCCCTGATATTGCCTACTAGTAGACACTTTAATTGTACAGAATCCACCACACCTTTCGAAAAAGAGCAGGGGCATGCCCCAGTGTGCAATGGTGATCTGGTGATTCACTATGGACTCCAGGAAGAATAGTGTGAAATTTACACTGATAGAGATCCTAACAAAACAAACAAACAAACTTACGCTCCACCTCCAGACTCATGGCAGTCTCAGCCTTCCCTGCAGGGTTGATCGCCACACACTTGTACTCTCCACGGTCAGAGTAACGAGCCTCGTTAATCACTAACGAACAAACAAACAAACAAACAAACTTACGCTCCACCTCCAAAGTCATGGCAGTCTCAGCCTTCCCTGCAGGGTTGATGGCCACACACTTGTACTCTCCACAGTCCGCGTAACGAGCCTCGTTAATCACTAACGAACAAACAAACAAACAAACAAACTTACGCTCCACCTCCAGAGTCATGGCAGTCTCAGCCTTCCCTGCAGGGTTGATGGCCACACACTTGTACTCTCCACGGTCAGAGTAACGAGCCTCGTTAATCACTAACGAACACTTGTCTCCTTCAAACAGCAGCATCTTGTTGTGAGACTCCTTCAGAGGCTTGTCCTTAAAGTACCAGATTATCTGGAAGAGAAAGGAAAGAATGATTATTTCAGCAGCATCTTCAAAATACAAAACAATCTACAATGTTATTACAAAGTTGATGCTTTCTTCAAATCCATGACCTTTGAATACCAAACTGTCCACCAGAAAATAGAAAGGCAGATGCTTCCTTCAAATGCTTCTCAGTAAAATACTAAAAAATCTAAAACAGCAAGACTATGCCACAAGTTAAACAGCAACCCATTCCGTCCTAACCTAACTAAAGACCCAAATATCAGGTTCAGAAGTTCTGACGATGATGCACTCCATCCTGATCTTACTGATGATCCAAACAAAACAAAACAAACAAACAAACAAACAAACAAACAAACAAACAAACAAACAAACAGACCTCTGGTTCAGGAGTTCTGATGATGACACAGTCCATCCTAGCCTAACTGAAGACCCAAATAAAACAAACAAACAAAGAAACAAACAAACAAACAAACCTCTGGTTCAGGAGTTCCGATGATGACACAGTTCATCCTAGCCTAACTGAAGACCCAAATAAAACAAACAAACAAAGAAACAAACAAACAAACAAACCTCTGGTTCAGGAGTTCCGATGATGACACAGTTCATCCTAGCCTAACTGAAGACCCAAATAAAACAAACAAACAAAGAAACAAACAAACAAACAAACCTCTGGTTCAGGAGTTCCGATGATGACACAGTTCATCCTAGCCTAACTGAAGACCCAAATAAAACAAACAAACAAAGAAACAAACAAACAAACAAACCTCTGGTTCAGGAGTTCCGATGATGACACAGTTCATCCTAGCCTAACTGAAGACCCAAATAAAACAAACAAACAAAGAAACAAACAAACAAACAAACCTCTGGTTCAGGAGTTCCGATGATGACACAGTTCATCCTAGCCTAACTGAAGACCCAAATAAAACAAACAAACAAAGAAACAAACAAACAAACAAACCTCTGGTTCAGGAGTTCCGATGATGACACAGTTCATCCTAGCCTAACTGAAGACCCAAATAAAACAAACAAACAAAGAAACAAACAAACAAACAAACCTCTGGTTCAGGAGTTCCGATGATGACACAGTTCATCCTAGCCTAACTGAAGACCCAAATAAAACAAACAAACAAAGAAACAAACCTCTGGTTCAGGAGTTCTGATGATGACACAGTTCATCCTAGCCTAACTGAAGACCCAAATAAAACAAACAAACAAACAGACCTCTGGTTCAGGAGTTCCGATGATGACACAGTCCATCCTGATTTTGCTGCCCTCCAGCACATCTCTGTCCTTCAGTGTCTCGTACACGGTCGGAGCAACATACTCGCTATCAGACATCACTTCTGTGTCCCTGCAAGGGCAGAGAAGTTAGATTTTAGTAGATAGACTTTTTTATGTCTGGATCAAGAGTGAAGACAACATTAGATGACTGTTATGCTTACAATATTTGTTCACTGTTCCAGACTGAGTGTAGATATAGATCCTATTGCATAATTTACACAAGGCAAACATACATTATCTAGTGGTTAATGACCCTTCCTCTGGACCAAGAGGTTGGAAGTTCGAATCCCACCTGTGGTTCTGTTATTGTCCATCTGACATATGGTACTGGAAATGGTAGCAGCGCTTAGGACTATGGTTCACTGTTCATTGTATGTGCAGCTTATATACATGTATTACAATGATACCCATTTCAGCACCAAGGACAGCACACATGTCTTTCTTCTTTGCCATGTTTTTTAGCGCTCTTTCCCTGTTTATAAAGTGGCTTGTTCTCATGTTTTCAATACCCATTTGTGCACCAAGGACAGTGTTAATTCCATACCCCAGACACAGTTCTTTATACACGTGGACTATCCAGAACCGTTCTGGATAAAGCACAGTTCTGGATACGACACATCCCAGCCCTACTCACGTGGTCTCAGCGTATCTCTCAACTGTGACCTTGCAGCTCCCATGAGCCTCTCCGTGTGCGTTCTTCGCCAGGACGGAGTACATCCCAGAATCCTCTGGGAAGGCTTCCTTGATGACCAGTGAGAAAGTGTCGACACCTTGGAGGACAATCCTTTAAGGAGAATAAGGATAACGTCAGTACCTCTTTAAGTTAATAGTAAGACATAGGTAGAACATAATGAAAAATTTGCACACAAAGTATAGCATATAATTGCTAACATACTATGAGACTAAACTTATGTTAGAAAGACAAGTTCAATATGAAATGAGAATGTGCTTTATAATAATATAAATCAAACAACTGTGAATGAATTCTGTGAAGTTTCAGATGCTTCAGATAGCTAGCACCCACTATTTTTCATCTGATTCAGTGACTAAGAATGAACAACTTTAATCAATGACTGACACACGCTCAGCCACAAGTTGGATACAAATTGAATAGCTCTGGATGCAACACGGTTCTGGATTAAGCATGGTTCTGGATAAAGTACAGTTTTGGATGCAACACACAACTGACTCTGCTGGACTCCTTGACGGGCTTATCATAAGGATCAGGCACAGTTCTGGATAGTCTCTGCGTATCCAAGAACATAGATTTGCTACAGGCACGGTTCTAGATATGCCCGGATTTTTTAGAACTGTGCTTGAACATAGTTTTAGATTCAGCATGGTTCTGGATACAACACTCACCTGACTCCACTGGACTCCTTGACCGGCTGTCCGTCGCAGAACCAGTACACGTCCGGCTGCGGGTAGGCCGTTACCTTGACGACCAGCGTGATCTCCTCCCCCTCCATCACCTGGATGTCCTGCAGGTTCATGTTCAAGATCGGAGGCTGGGGTGGGGGCTCTGTATCCAAGGCTATGGGGGAAAGACAAGTTCAAGTTGATGATGATGATGAATGGTTGGCAATGTGGCGTTCTGGTTAAGGTATAGGTTCAAATCTGTCAGTCCCCAATGGAAATTGTTATTGGGAAAGGCACTTTACACCTATTTCTTAGGTGAAAATGAATACCTAGCTTCAGTCAGGGACATCTTCTGGGATAGGATGTGAAGCCGGAGATCCCATGCTTGAAGACAGTTTAAGCACCTCAAGAACCCACCACACTTTTCAAAAAGAGCAGGGGTGTGAATGGATCTCTTGAAAAGATCATAGTCACTGTCATCTGTTTTGTCAGTACTCCCGCAGATGTGGTAAATTTCAATAAATAGTACAACAACCACCTTTAACAGTGAGTTTGGCGCTGCAGATGGCCTGCCCTCCAGGGTTGCTGGCCTTACACATGTACCGAGCCTCATCTTCTACAAATACCTCAGCTGAAAACACAGTCAGACACAAATATCAGTATGTGGTATATGTGTGTGTGTGTGTGTGTGTGTGTGTGTGTGTGTGTAGTAAAGAAAAAAATGATACTTCTTACAAAAATTTGATTTGGATGAACACTTTTGGTCAAGCTACATTTCTGCTAGGTTTAAGAATGATTTTAGACTTGTTTTCTTATTCTGCATTATCATGTATTGCCTCCTATAGCTAGTGCATATTGTACTGTTTAACTTATTCCCTTTTAGGGCAGGATTTGTATTTAGCCTGTGCTGACCCAAGTAGTAATGACATGTATCATTGACAATACAAAATTCATAAATACATGTACAAACAGCATAAAGAAGCAACATGGAGACACAATGATCTGTTACTGTTATGTGGGAACACAATGCTTGAGTGGACAGCCTCACCAATGGTAAGAGAAGCCACATTGTTGATGAAGGCAGTTTCGTAGATGGAGGATGAAGCGATGTTGTCGTTGTCTTTGTACCAGGTGATGGCTGGGGTGGGATCACCCTCCACACGACACTCAAACCTGAACGGGCTCCCTGGAACAGCGGATGGAATGAAGCACAGATGAACAAAATGTGGTCTTTGTTAGAAACAGTGGATACTGACAGTACACGTACAGATACAGTGTTAGATACATAGAAACAGTGTAAACTATTACAGTGGGTCTGTCTGTGGTCAAATCTGCAGTACATCGTACAGAAAATCAACAACAAGACTTTCTGGAATGAAACACGGATGAATGAAATGCATGAGAGATGGATGAATACAGTACAAAATGGAAGGGAATTCAAAATATGGCTAATCTGTAACTGTTACAGAGTGTCTTTGGTGAAATCTGCAGTACACAGCAGAGAAAAACGTCAACAAGAGCTCCCGGGAACAGTGGATAGAATAAATGACACACAGATGAAGGAAATTTGGTCTTTGTGTCAGTAAGGATGGATAGATGGAAGGAGACATGGAGAAACTTGAAGACTCGAGTTTGTTTTCTTACCTTCGTCCACTACAGCAGACGTGAGCTTCTGCGTAAAGGAAGGAGGAACAATTTTCTTCTTGGGGGGAGGGGGGGACAGGAGAGCAAACTGGGTCTGCAAGGTACATTGGCACAAAACAAACAATCTGGTTATTATAATTAAGATTGAACATGGACTTGCAATAGTGTAATTTCTTGAAAATGCAACTTGACGGTACTAACTGAAAAAGGGATCTTGACAAAGACTTGGACACGAAGTTTACAATAAAGGCCAAAGAAAACAAAGGAAGATTTTTCTGTCGTAATCTCTTTTGATATGATTGTTGTATCCAGAACTGTACTTTCCCCTAGAACTGTGCTTTGGCCATGTGTATCCAGAACTGTGCCTGGGGCAAATCTACATTCTTGGATACATGGAGACTATCCAGAACCGTGCCTGATCCTAATCCTAACCCATTCAGGCATAGAACTAGATAAGCACAGTTCTGGATACAATAGAGACTATCCAGAACCGTGCCTGATCCTAACCCTAACCCATTCAGGCACAGAACTAGATAAGCACAGTTCTGGATACAATAGAGACTATCTAGAACCGTGCCTGATCCTAACCCTAACCCATTCAGGCACAGAACTAGATAGGCACAGTTCTGGATACAATAGAGACTATCCAGAACCGTGCCTGATCCTAACCCTAACCCGTTTGATACAATAGTCATCATGATTGTGCTATGGTAGATGGTAGAAAGTTCAGTACCAAGGACAGGGGCATGTACTGTACAGTGCATGGCAGAAAGCCTGTATTACTTGTTTAAGATTTCCAGAAGGATTTTCATGCACTTACCGGAGTCTCCACTTTCTTGATGACTTCTATCTGCGGCTTCATGTCGAGGTCGTGTTTGGAGGGGAGGGTCTGTATCTTGGTCTTGATCTCGGTGCGAACGTAGGTGATGGTCTCTCGCACCTCGTGGAACTGAACCACAACGTGACGTGTCGCCTTCTCTCCCTCATCCTTACCTGCAGACAGAGACATCATTATTATAAACTCTGATCCTTTCTTGTACGTATAAGTGTACAACAGTTTTCAACATAACAGCCAGATATGTTACACATTGGATAACTCAGATCAATCACTGAAGAGCTAATATTCCACTGGTTGTTACAGAGAAGACAGATGCTATGTGCAGTATTTACAGGTTCATTACTTAAAGCTATCTAGTGAGGATGCCCCTACTGTGCCCCTACTGTTTGTTGACAATGAAAAATTGTAACTCTAGATGCATGGAAAAGTATGATACTATTCAGTACATGTATATGGTATGTATCTAGTATTTGGTGAAAAGTACTGTCCTTGGTGCTGAAATGGGCATCAAGACGTAGCAGACACTTAAAGAACTCACCATGAACCCTGACAGACAGTTCTGAGACGTATCAAACACTTAAAGAACTCACCGTGGACCCTGACAAAGAGTTCTGAGACGTATCAAACACTTAAAGAACTCACCATGAACCCTGACAAAGAGTTCTGAGACATATCAAACACTTAAAGAACTCACCATGAACCCTGACGGAGAGTTCTGAGACGTATCAAACACTTAAAGAACTCACCGTGGACCCTGACAGAGAGTTCTGAGACATATCAAACACTTAAAGAACTCAGAATGAACCCTGACGGAGAGTTCTGAGACGTATCAAACACTTAAAGAACTCACCATGAACCCTGACGGAGAGTTCTGAGACATATCAAACACTTAAAGAACTCACCATGAACCCTGACAGAGAGTTCTGAGACGTAGCGGCATCTCCCTTCCTGCATCTCCGCCTCCTTAGCCTTCTGCTCGACTGGGGGTAAGAGCGCCTTGGCTTCTTCTTTTGTCTTCACAGCCTTAGCCTGCTGCTCAAGCTCAAATAACATCTTAGTCGTCTCCACAAGCCATGCCTCGATCTGAGGGAGGGAAGGAAAGAAGGAGGAATGAACGAGTGAATGAATGAGAGCGCCTTGATTTCTTCCTTCGTCTTCACAGCTTTAGCCTGCTGCTCAAGCTCAAATAACATCTTAGTCGTCTCCACAAGCCATGCCTCGATCTGAGGGAGGGAAGGAAAGAAGGAGGAATGAACGAGTGAATGAATGAGAGCGCCTTGATTTCTTCCTTCGTCTTCACAGCTTAAGCCTGCTGCTCAAGCTCAAATAACATCTTAGTCGTCTCCACAAGCCACGCCTCGATCTGGGAAGGAGGGAAGGAAAGAAGGAGGAATGAACGAGTGAAGGAATGCTGCTCCAGCTCAAATAACATCTTAGTCGTCTCCACAAGCCACGCTTCGATCTGAAGGAGGGAAGAAAAGAAGGAGGAATGAATGAGTGAAGAAACACTGCTCCAACTTAAAATGGCATCCAACTTGTTTCTAAGATCACCAAAGAGTGGAAAGGAAAGATGGAGGAATGAATGGATGAATGAAATATATAAAGTTAGTGGTCCACGACCCAAGTTTCAATCTGGATGTATGTATATTGTATATTGTATGTAGTGCAAGGTACTGTCCTTGGTGCTGAAATGGGTATCAAAGGAAAGTTAGTGGACTCCACGACCCAAGTTTCAACCCGTAGTAGAAGGAAGGATGGAGAGAGAAGAATTATTAAGTAAATGAATGAGTGCATAGGAAAATACAGGCTCATAAAACAAAAAAAAATGTTGTCATCGGTCACACAAACAAACAAACAAATAAACAAACTGACCTCCTGCATGTTGGTAAACAGCTGATGCGCCAGCGGAAGTCGGGTTCCGAAAGCGTCGAACTCCTGCATGAACCGCTGCCATTGGTCTCGGAGCTCTTTCCGCTTACTCAGCAGAGGCGCCAGGTTGTCCCATCCCTCCTTCAGGGCTTCATCCACCTGTCCACTCAGTCCCTCAAAACGGTACCTGAAGGTCTGAGACATTAACAAAGAAAGTCAAGAAAACTTGAGATTTAAGATACCTGTGAAGAAAAAGTCATACAATCAACTGCTCAAAACAGTTCCTGAAAACCTGTCAAGAAAACTCATATTCCTGCCCAAAATGATTCATGAAAAACTACATAATATATAATAACATACATGCCTACAAAAATTATGTACATACCAAAATGGTGCCTAAAAACTATCTAAAAAGGTCTAAAAAATGACAGAGTATACTACATACCTTCACATAAAAGATACTTGAATGCCTAAGAGATAATACAAGTGTAAAGAAAAGTCAGAGTTTGCTGACAACGGGTGGGGAACTGTACCGTGACTTGGCTTGTGAAGTCCTCAAACTTCTGCATGATGATACTGATGGTGTGGGATGTCTTGGCTTCCTTCAGCTGGCTCTGGAACTCCTGTAGTCCATCTACCAGTTCAGACAACTGCTCTCGCAGCTGGAGAGAGAGAGGAGTGTGAAAACATGAGAAAAAGCCACACATGGAAAGAGTCTAAAAATGGCCAAATAGCATGAAATTTGCACTGTCCTTGGTGCTGAAATGTGTATCAAAACCATGAGAACACTGTATACAAAAGGAAAGAGTGTAAAAACATGGCAAAATAGCAGAGTTTGTACTGTCCTTGGTACTGAAATGGGTACCAGAACACGAGAACACCTTATAAACAAGGAAAGAGTGCAAAAACATGGCAAGATAGCAAAGAATTTGCCCTCTCCTTGGTGCTGAAATGGGTACCAAAACACGAGAACACTGAATACACAAGGAAAGAGTGTAAGAACATGGCCAAATAGAATGAAATTTGTACTGTCCTTGGTACTGAAATGGGTACAAAAACACGAGAACACTGAATACACAAGGAAAGAGTGTAAAAAATGACAAAATAGTATAGAATTTCTACTGTTCTTGGTGCTGTAATGGGTATCAAAAACATGAGAAAAAGCCGCTATATCAAGACGAAAAAACATGGAAAAATGGAAAAAGCATGAAAGTTGCCCTCTCCTTGGTGCTGAAATGAGTATCAAAGTAATTTGAGCTGCATGTACAATGAACAGTAGACCATAGTCCTAAGAACGGCGACCCTTTCAGTAGCATGCATGTCAGGTGAGCGACAGCAGCCGAATTTGAACTCCNTGATGACTTCTATCTGCGGCTTCATTGGTCGAGGTCGTGTTTGGAGGGGAGGGTCTGTATCTTGGTCTTGATCTCGGTGCGAACGTAGGTGATGGTCTCTCGCACCTCGTGGAACTGAACCACAACGTGACGTGTCGCCTTCTCTCCCTCATCCTTACCTGCAGACAGAGACATCATTATTATAAACTCTGATCCTTTCTTGTACGTATAAGTGTACAACAGTTTTCAACATAACAGCCAGATATGTTACACATTGGATAACTCAGATCAATCACTGAAGAGCTAATATTCCACTGGTTGTTACAGAGAAGACAGATGCTATGTGCAGTATTTACAGGTTCATTACTTAAAGCTATCTAGTGAGGATGCCCCTACTGTGCCCCTACTGTTTGTTGACAACGAAAAATTGTACCTATAGATGCATGGAAAAGTATGATACTATTCAGTACATGTATATGGTATATATCTAGTATTTGGTGCAAAGTACTGTCCTTGGTGCTGAAATGGGCATCAAGACGTAGCGGACACTTAAAGAACTCACCATGAACCCTGACAGAGAGTTCTGAGACGTATCAAACACTTAAAGAACTCACCATGAACCCTGACAGAGAGTTCTGAGACGTATCAAACACTTAAAGAACTCACCATGAACCCTGACAGAGAGTTCTGAGACGTAGCGGCATCTCCCTTCCTGCATCTCCGCCTCCTTAGCTTTCTGCTCCACCGGGGGTAAGAGCGCCTTGGCTTCTTCCTTTGTCTTCACTGCCTTAGCCTGCTGCTCAAGCTCAAATAACATCTTAGTCGTCTCCACAAGCCACGCTTCGATCTGCAGGAAGGAAGGAAAGAAGGAGGAATGAATGAACAAGAAAGGTAACAGTTACAAAGCAAATGCATAATGTTTTCCTTCACAAGGTTTAGTCCAACAAACTACTTCTCTGTTTATTCTGAGCATTTTATTCTCAAACACATCTCATACATTTGGTGACCAGCCCCTCCAACTCTGTCCTGCCACTTGCTACATAACGTAATCCAACACCACTGGCTCATATGACAACAACAAAAACTGCTGTCATCAATTGCACAAACAAGCAAACAAACAAACAAACCCACAAACTGACCTCCTGCATGTTGGTGAACAGCTGATGTGCCAGTGGAAGTCGAGTTCCGAATGCGTCGAACTCCTGCATGAACCGCTGCCATTGGTCTCGGAGCTCTTTCCGCTTACTCAGCAGAGGTGCCAGGTTGTCCCATCCCTCCTTCAGGGCTTCGTCCACCTGTCCACTCAGACCCTCAAAACGGTACCTGAAGGTCTGAGACATTAACAAAGGAAGTCAAGAAAACTTTAATGCCTGTGAGTGTCCATAATGTCAAGAAAAACTGAGATATAAGGAGTGGAAAGGGACTTTCTTCTATAATATAGGCATCTATAAAAACTATATACATGTACTTGCCCAACACATAGCATAACATGTGTGCCTGAAAAAAAACATACATCTTCCCAAAACAATTCCTGGAAGTCTAGGGCATTACATAACTCTCAAGGAAAATTATATAACTTCCCAAAATGGTACTTCAAGGCTTCAGACAATGAGAAAAATTTTAATGACATCTGCCTTAAACTTGACTCCATTTCACTCAACCTACATTGTACGTGAGAGCTTCTTCCACCTGCCCTAAAAATGGCATCAGACCACCTGTAAACTTCTTTGTCTCCTTGTCCTTTCAGTTTTAAGCAAGAATAACACCCCAATGAATTCAAGACTGTCTTCATGAATCCAAGGCTACAACTGTTTGCTGACAACTTAAGTAAAACCTACCGTGACTTGGCTTGTGAAGTCCTCAAACTTCTGCATGATGATACTGATGGTGTGGGATGTCTTGGCTTCCTTCAGCTGGCCCTGGAACTCCTGTAGTCCATCTACCAGTTCAGACAACTGCTCTCGCAGCTGGGTAAACACAGGAAAGTGTGAAGACATCAGAACAAGTGATTTCATAAACATGTACAGAGCACAAAAACATGGGAAAAGGCATGAAATTTTCACTGCCCTTGGTGCTGAAATGGGTATCAAAACCATGAGAACACCGTATACACAAGGAAACAGTGTAAAAACATGGCAAAATAGCATGGAATTTGCCCTCTCCTTGGTACTGAAATGGGTACCAAAACACGAGAACACCGTATAAACAAGGAAAGAGTGTAAGAACATGGCAAAATAGCATAGAATTTGCCCTCTCCTTGGTACTGAAATGGGTACCAAAACACGAGAACACCGTATACACAAGGAAAGAGTGTAAGAACATGGCCAAATAGAATGAAATTTGTACTGTCCTTGGTACTGAAATGGGTACAAAAACACGAGAACACTGAATACACAAGGAAAGAGTGTAAAAAATGACAAAATAGTATAGAATTTCTACTGTTCTTGGTGCTGTAATGGGTATCAAAAACATGAGAAAAAGCCGCTATATCAAGACGAAAAAAACATGGAAAAATGGAAAAAAGCATGAAAGTTGCCCTGTCCTTGGTGCTGAAATGAGTATCAAAGTAATTTGAGCTGCATGTACAATGACCAGTGGAGCATAGTCCTAAGAACTGCGACCTTTTCAGTAGCATGCATGTCAGGTGAGCAACAGCAGCCGAAATTTGAACTCCACCCCATGGTTCACTGGACTATGCATGTATCATCATCATCATCATCCACTGTGTTCTGCGTCTACAGTCGTGTGGACATGTCCTGTAGCCGCATTCAGTCTTTCTTCATCTCTTTCCACCGTGTCTTCTGCCTCGCGAGCTCTCTAAGCTCCTTGAGTTTCTTTTCTGTTGTGGGATGGCCTAGCCCTCTGCACTTCAGGTCTCCCTTCAGTAGGCTGAGTAGGTTGATGCAGTGTCTCCCGCTGCGAGCTTTATATCTCTTAGAGCTAAGGAATGAAAATTCCAGAGCTTTTTGTGCAGGTGTGTCTTGTGGCATTCTGAGAATATGTCCGAACAGAGACCACCTGAGTTTCTCAACTTTCACGGAGAGAGGTTCCGTATTACAGACTTTGTACAGCGTGTCATTGGTCACGTATGGTTATGCATGTATGCCTCATGAAAATTATTCTGTGTTGAGCTGAATTCTGCAATAGGATTTATATCTATATTGGTACAGTGTACAAATATTGTAAGTTGTCTAATGTTGTCTTGACTCACCTTTTCTATGTCTTTCAGTAGTTGGCACATCTTGATGCCCTGCTCCAGCCGTCTTCTGTGGTCATCCCATTCCTTTAACCACTGGATCCGTCTCATGTCCAGCATGGTTAGCGCCTGCTCTACTGTAACTCGAGCTGCGTCCACACCGTCCTGTAAACAACAAACAAACAAGTAAACAACAACAGGTAAACATGGCTTTAACCACTGGATCCGTCTCATATCCAGCATGGTTAGCGCCTGCTCTACTGTAACTCGAGCTGCGTCCACACCGTCCTGTAAACAACAAACAAACAAGTAAACAACAACAGGTAAACATGGCTTTAACCACTGGATCCGTCTCATATCCAGCATGGTTAGCGCCTGCTCTACTGTAACTCGAGCTGCGTCTACACCATCCTGTAAACAACAACAGGTAAACAACAACAGAAAAGCAACAAGCAAGTAAACGTCCTGCCAAAAGTGCAATGCACAATACATTACGGGTTTTGTCGAGGCACAGTACATGCTATCATAGAGTGGAACTCGTTGCCACCAAGCACAGTTGGGGCATCAATCACTAGAAAGCTTTAAACAACTGCTGCAATTGAATGTGCAAAGATTAAGTGTAACAGGTCGTTCAGTGTGATATAGCTAGCTGCCGCCGCGCCTGCGAAGCTGGTGTGTTTCACCGAAGGGTGGTTATACCGGCTATACCGATACAGATACAGATTCTGCCGACATGCTCTACCAATGATTGTCTACAGTCTAGATCTGTATTGCAATCCTCTCCAATAAAAATACGAGGGATTCTCACGTTTTCTCTGACCCTCAAGACAATCCTCTCCCCACTGTCCGTGGTGTGGTTGAAGACCTTGGAGACGTCTTTCTTCACAGCCTCATGCTGTCTCAAGAAGTCTTCAACCTGTAGGAATAAACAGCAAGGAAAGAGTCAAGGATGATTCCAAACTCTTTTCAGTACATGTACAATTATGTGTGAATGTGTGATAGTGAGTGCAAGGTACTGTCCTTGGTGCTGAAATGGGTATCAAAGGAAAATAATCCTTCCCTGTAGAAAAAAACAACAGTCAAAATGATCTTATACCGGTTAAGCATCAGTAACAGCACATTAGGCACAATATAGACTGAACTAAAAAAACTATAAAAAGGCCAGTGCCAAGTTTTTAAAATTGAAAAGTATTTTCCTTAATATATTCTTAGTTTTCCTTACCTGTTTGACATCTTGTGGAGATGTTTGCTTGAAGTCCTTGTCAGCCTTGTCAATAAGCATGTTCAACTGGAAAACACAGACAGTATATATAGGCAATCGTAAGTCTAGCAGTACAAAATATACACAATGTACATTTGTTTTCACACTTTACGAATGTCTCAGTTACCCTTTCTTGTCTCTAAAGTGTTCTTTTTTTCTTCTGTAAGTGTTTCCTATCTGTTGATGTACATGATGTTCAAGCACAGATACAGGTAGCATTGCAGATTTGGGTAGTTACATGTTCAAAACAATTATAATTCATATGTCATCAATAGCATCACATTTGCAATCTTTTATGTCATACAAAGTTTACAATTCC
>NW_017803865.1:2434551-2440598 GCF_001625305.1 Branchiostoma belcheri | reverse complement strand
CTATATTGGTACAGTGTACAAATATTGTAAGTTGTCTAATGTTGTCTTGACTCACCTTTTCTATGTCTTTCAGTAGTTGGCACATCTTGATGCCCTGCTCCAGCCGTCTTCTGTGGTCATCCCATTCCTTTAACCACTGGATCCGTCTCATGTCCAGCATGGTTAGCGCCTGCTCTACTGTAACTCGAGCTGCGTCTACACCATCCTGTAAACAACAACAGGTAAACAACAACAGGTAAACAACAACAGGTAAACAACAACAGGTAAACAACAACAGGTAAACATGGCTTTAACCACTGGATCCGTCTCATATCCAGCATGGTTAGCGCCTGCTCTACTGTAACTCGAGCTGCGTCCACACCATCCTGTAAACAACAACAGGTAAACAACAACAGGTAAATAACAACAGGTAAACATGGCTTTAACCACTGGATCCGTCTCATGTCCAGCATGGTTAGCGCCTGCTCTACTGTAACTCGAGCTGCGTCTACACCATCCTGTAAACAGGTAAATAACAACAGGTAAACAACAACAGGTAAACATGGCTTTAACCACTGGATCTGTCTCATGTCCAGCATGGTTAGCGCCTGCTCTACTGTAACTCGAGCTGCGTCCACACCGTCCTGTAAACAACAACAGGTAAACAACAGGTAAACATGGCTTTAACCACTGGATCCGTCTCATGTCCAGCATGGTTAGCGCCTGCTCTACTGTAACTCGAGCTGCGTCCACACCATCCTGTAAACAACAACAGGTAAACAACAGGTAAACAACAATTAAACAACAACAGGTAAACATGGCTTTAACCACTGGATCCGTCTCATATCCAGCATGGTTAGCGCCTGCTCTACTGTAACTCGAGCTGTGTCTACACCATCCTGTAAACAACAACAGGTAAACAACAACAGAAAAGCAACAAGCAAGTAAACGTCCTGCCAAAAGTGCAATGCACAATACATTACGGGTTTTGTCGAGGCACAGTACAAGACACAGTACTATTGTAGAATGGAACTCGTTGCCACCAAGCACAGTTGGGGCATCATCACTAGAAAGCTTTAAACAACTGCTGCAATTGAATGTGCAAAGATTAAGTGTAACAGGTCGTTCAGTGTGATATAGCTAGCTGCCGCCACGCCTGCGAAGCTGGTGTGTTTCACCGAAGGGCGGTTATACCGGCTATACCGATACAGATACAGATTCTGCCGACATGCTCTACCAATGATTGTCTTCAGTCTAGATCTGTATTGCAACATGAACTGCTGCATTTTCAAGAAAACTGCAAAATAACAATCCTCTCCAATAAAAAAAAGAGGGGTTCTCACGTTTTCTCTGACCCTTAAGACAATCCTCTCCCCACTGTCCGTGGTGTGGTTGAAGACCTTGGAGACGTCTTTCTTCACAGCCTCATGCTGTCTCAAGAAGTCTTCAACCTGTAGGAATAAACAGCAAGGAAAGAGTCAAGGATGATTCCAAACTCTTTTCAGTACATGTACAATTATGTGTGAATGTGTGATAGTGAGTGCAAGGTACTGTCCTTGGTGCTGAAATGGGTATCAAAGGAAAATAATCCTTCCCTGTAGAAAAAAACAACAGTCAAAATGATCTTATACCGGTTAAGCATCAGTAACAGCACATTAGGCACAATATAGACTGAACTAAAAAAAACTATAAAAAAGGCCAAGTGCCAAGTTTTTAAAATTGAAAAAGTATTTTCCTTAATATATTCTTAGTTTTCCTTACCTGTTTGACATCTTGTGGAGATGTTTGCTTGAAGTCCTTGTCAGCCTTGTCAATAAGCATGTTCAACTGGAAAACACAGACAGTATATATAGGCAATCGTAAGTCTAGCAGTACAAAATATACACAATGTACATTTGTTTTCACACTTTACGAATGTCTCAGTTACCCTTTCTTGTCTCTAAAGTGTTCTTTTTTTTCTTCTGTAAGTGTTTCCTATCTGTTGATGTACATGATGTTCAAGCACAGATACAGGTAGCATTGCAGATTTGGGTAGTTACATGTTCAAAACAATTATAATTCATATGTCATCAATAGCATCACATTTGCAATCTTTTATGTCATACAAAGTTTACAATTCCAACTTGGTAGACATTTAGTACAGTGTACTTTAAAAGAACAAGAAAAAACCACAATCACTCTGAAACTCTCTGACGAGCTGGGCTCCTCTACAGCTTGATTAACAGCTGCCGTGTCTGGTAACCGTGACAACCCTGGTAACCGTGACAACCCTGGTAACCGTGACAACCCTGGTAACCGTGGCAACTGCTGGTACTGCTTCATGTTCTTTCTTAGTAACCAATCAGTCTGGGGATGGAGACAAGGGGGGTGGGGGGTGACTGGGAGGGAAGGAGGGATGGAGGGAAGATGGAAAGGAGGGTTTTCTGAATGATGGAAGGTGGGAGCAGAAAACGGAGAAAGAAGCTGAGAAGGGGTATGCAGGAAAAGGAAGAAGATGAAGAGATGAAATGAAAAGGAGACAATGAGGAATGAAAGATGGCAACTAGAAAGGTGAAACCAAAGGACAAAAGAAAGGCAGAAGAACTGGACAGAAAAAGCATGAATTGTCATTAATCTACAAAGATGCCAATGTCAAAATGTGCAAAGACAAAGGAAAAGAGAAAAAAATGAAGGAAAATATAAGAAAGAATGAAAGGAAGACAAAAGGAAAGGAATAAGAAGAAGTGAAAAGTAGAGCTGAAAAAGAAAATGAAAGCTCTTGGGTGGGACAGGGACGGAACACCTTGGGACAGTAGTGCGCATGTAGTTCAGACCATCAATGATTTTATTGCATCCAGAACCATGCCTATCTAGTTCCATGCCTGAGTGGTCTCCATGTATCCAAGAACATAGATTTGCCACTGGCTTGGTTTTGGATACACACTGACTACCCAGAACTGTGCCTAGCAATAGTGGCATGGTTCTGGATAAAGCACGGTTCTGGAATTCCAACAGTGACCAGCTAATTTTTTTAACCCCCACCTTGTTGATGTTGTCGAAGAAGGCAATGGCCATCTCCAGCAGTAGGATGTACTCAGCCAGCCTGGCCTGGAACCGCTGGTGCACTCTCAGCAGGTCCATGATCAGGGAGTCCTTCTGTGGACCAGTCTCTCCTCGTGCCGCCAGCATCTCAGCCGTCTTCACATGGCCCTCCACTACATCACTGGTTTTCTGCAGGAGAGAAAGGGTTCATTAGCAATTAATTAACACATTAATTAACAGAACCTCTGATGCACTCTCAGCAGGTCCATGATCAGGGAGTCCTTCTGTGGACCGGTCTCTCCTCTAGCTGCCAGCATCTCAGCTGTCTTCACATGGCCCTCCACCACATCACTGGTTTTCTGCAGGATAGACATGAAAAAGAACCTAACTTTTCCCTGCTTCCTAACTCAAAACCAATACAAAATTTGGCACCACTGAAGGTTGAGGCATTAAGATACCATAGACGTGTATGATGACTTCACATGTACACAGCCCTACCCAATGTTACAAGTTTTCTTATGGTTTTTAAGTAAGTGTAGACTGAAGAACATTTTAGTCTAGGCCCAATCCTTGCCATGGCTTACACATGTACCTGCAGTGCCCCCTATATATGAAAAGGAGCCCTGCAGTCTTTGTTCACAAGCTGAAAACAATGCTAACCTTTGCTGTTAAAGGCATGAGCTTCCTGAGGTTCTCTTGTTGGAATTTCGTTAATTTTTTTTCTTCAGTTTTTAAAGCTTTGGTCCTAACCTTAGACAACACATTGAAGACCACCTTACCTCAGCTGTAGGCATGAACTTCCTGAATCTATCCTGCCTGTTTTTTGCTAACCCTTTTGTTTGTTTGTTTGTTTGTTTGTTTATTTTACCACCTTACCTCAGCTCTAGGCATGAACTTCCTGAATCTATCCTGCCTGTTTTTTGCTAACCCTTTTGTTTGTTTGTTTGTTTGTTTGTTTATTTTACCACCTTACCTCAGCTGTAGGCATGAACTTCCTAAGTTTGTCCTGCAGGTCGACGGCATCCTCCAGGTTAGTTCCCAGGTCGGCTCCACTGGTGGGGAAAATCTCCCTCTCGAGGCTCACAATCCACTCAATAGTCTGCAGACAACACAAATATAAACACGTTTGTTATTATATGGCAATAATTATTACTGAAGCTATGCCAATCCTGTAAATTATACATATATGGCTCCATCATCATCATGCCTCCGGATTAATTATGTGCTGAGGTATGTTTGATAAAGTTACTCCACTCAATAGTCTGTGGACGACACAAATACAAACTTTTTTACTATATAGCAATGATTACTACTGAAGCTATGTCAGTCCTGTAAATTATACATTATCTGGTGAGGTATGTTTGCTAAAGTTTCTGCAGTACACCCTGTCCCTTATGGCAGACACTATAGCAGTCCCTGCGAGAACAGCGTCTCTCTCTAAGGCCACACCAATTTAATTTGTTGGTTCTCGGATTTTTTCAGGAAAAATATGAAGCGACTGGGCGAAAAAAAATAAAAATAAAAACAGATCTAGGAATCCTATTATAGCCCCAAATGCTACGATAGGAGGTATGAAGTCAACACAAAAGGCTGGTTCAAAATTTAAACAATGAATTTTGAACTTCTAATGATACCACTGCATTGAAAAATGGAATAACTGTAACGACTAGGAAGAAAAGGACTGTTTTCAACTGTTCAGGGCAAAATATGAGCATTTTGCAGTTGATTCTGAATTTTTTTTTTTTTTTTGCAAATCAGAAAAAAATGAAGAGGCGAATCCGAGAACCAACAAATTAAATTGGTGTGGCCTAAAGTTGACAAAAGTGTAGTAAGTGGTCTTCCCACTATACCTATCCCAGTGATATATCTACGTGCGGAAAATCTAGCCTCTCCAGGCTCACAATCCACTCAATAGTCTGTGGACAGCACAAATTATGACAAATTTGTTACCAACTGAACATTTTCTGCTCTACTAGTGAGTGCAATAATATTTCAGGTTGGCAAGACTAACAAAACATTCCTGATAAGGCCACACCGATTTGATTTTATGGATGACATCCTCCGAAGACCCCCAAACTAGTGCGCGCGGGCGAATAAAAAAAATTCCGGCCAAAAATAAAAATGCTACTAAACCACAGGAATACACAGCTGGAATTGTAAATTTGCGACAGTACATAGAGACGTGTACGACAAGCTGGCACATGCTGGCTGTACGCGGCATTTATGAATCGGTACTGTGCTCTTATGTACTGAGTTTTTGAGTCGTGGGGCTTCGGTAGCCGGGGTGCCCGGCTCCGTATTGTCGCTAACTACCATGGACTACCCAGGCCTAGAGCTAGGCCAGACCCTCGGTGGACGTGATTTTTTTTTTTTGAGGGGCAGGCAAAAATCAATGCGCGCGCGGATGTCATCCATAAAATTAAGTTGGTGTGGCCCAAGGGAACCTGTCTGATTATGACATTTACTGCCATTTCTTAGCACATTTTGTCATCATTTCATACGGGTAGCATTTGAAATAGCCCCTAGTTTCTGGTGAAGTTGACATCTTGTCAATATGTTTCTCCCATATGTGTGAGACAAGATTGACTGAAAGCCTTTAAATCATTCGGATTGCAATCTACATTTAAATGAATAGCAAAGTTCTTTCTATCACAACCATTTATTTTTTCAAGCCAACGTTTCGATGACCGTCTGTCATCTTCATCAAGGCAATACTGACTGGTTTACTGTGCACTGACACTAGATATTGCTTGGTGCATAGTGCACTGAAGTTGTTACATAGTTCATAGTGCACTTCAGCTAGTTATGTCTGTTTACAATGCGTTCCGGAACATAGTGTAATGGTTGTGATAGAAAGAACTTTGTGATAGAAAGAACTTTGCTATTCAGTCGTTTACCAACCTGATGAAATTATTTATGGAAATCTACATTTAATTTTCTACCTTCTTGACTTCTTCCATGAAGCGTAGCCAGTCTTGTTTGAACTGCTCCTCTGCCTGAAGTTTCTGCTGCCAGCTGGTTCGCTGGTCCTGGATCGTCCGTTTTCT
>NW_017803865.1:2431891-2434531 GCF_001625305.1 Branchiostoma belcheri | reverse complement strand
AGGGACACAGTGAAGCTAAATTGAATGGAGCTATTTGCTGGATGGACCAGTCTCCAGTCTTTTGATAGCTAGGGATTCCGAATCAACTTTCAAGTTCAATGGCTTGCCTCTCCAGAGAGAAAATGTCTGGAAAGAAGAGATAGGGATTGTAAAGGTTTCCCTGATTTCATGCCAACAATGTGTCCACTGATGCGGCAGTGAGCAGTTTGAGATCCCAGGCTTTATTTGCTAACTCCATTGAATTGTGATCTGTCCAGTACACAGAGAGGTGCATTTGAAGCATGTAGTTATTGATTTAAACGCATGTCACGGTCTTACCATTAAAATGAATGAGGCGTTTCTCAACCCCTTTTAGAAGGGACGATTTGCACTTAAAGCTTGGCCTAAATTGGGTTAACCTGAGATGCCACCCTTTTCTTAAAGACACCCCCAATGCAATTTCAGGACACTAGAAATTTTCTGGTCATTTTTTTAAATGTTACATCTAAGTTGAATAAACCCTTAATCCCTTAGCTGATACATTGTATCTGTGAGGCAAAAATGCAAATGTTGCTAATGGAAAACTGTTGCTCATTTTGTATTGTATGCTAGTTCTTAGATATTTAGGTGCCGAAAAATCAAGGTACTCCAACGCTCAGCTTGCTTTTGGGCTATTTTAAATGCTTCAAGTATGAAATGATGACAAACATGTACAAAGAAAGAACAGTAAACATCCAACAGATTTACTCATCCAGAATATTTTTGTATTGCCGCCCTGAAGTCAGATGCTATATATTGAGGTCAGGGGAATGCAGTGTTGTTTTCCACACCTCAAAGGAGGATCTGACCCTGGAATGTCTTGAAAAATTGTCTTGGAAAGGTTTCAAAGATTGTACAATGCAAATTTGTGTATTAACACCATCGAACATTTATCTTTCTTTTTCATTTTAAAATTACAAGCACACATGTGTACTGGTATATAAAGGAAAACAATTATTCACTGCATTGCAGGAATATTGACTAGCAAGAAAATGGTCTGACTCAGGATGGTACGATGTAGCAAAATTGTATACAAAAAAAACTATAATTCCCATGGCACTATGACATTACTCCTTACTAACATATGGTATATATCAACCACAATGCTAAGTAAAAACATAATGGACAATTATCTATGTGTGGAATTTGATTATAACATATACATACCCTAACCTTCCTCATAATTACCATTTCTATTATTAAACCACCATTTAGGGGATGATATAATGTCCATTATACATGACAGACCACCAATGATCATGATGATACTACATGTAGTATCATCAAGTGATAAAGGGATAGCTGTGAGTCCAGTCTTATTAGCATTAGTCCAAGTCCAATGAAAACGACCATTCAAGTATCTGAATACAAATCTTTACTTACAACAGTTGTTTTGCAAGAGCCAAAATTTTGATGACCGTCTTTGTCGGGGCAATTACATTGTATGACTGGTTCACTGTGCAATGGAGCTAGGTGTTACTGGTTCACTGTGCACTGAAGCTAGGTGTTACTGCTAACAAATGAATGCAGTTCCAAAATTTTAATGTAATTTAAGGCCACACCAATTTAATTTGTTGGTTCTCGGATTTTTTCAGAAAAAATATGAAGCGACAGGGCGAAAAAAAATAAAATAAAAACAGGTCTAGGCATCCTATTATAGGCTTAAATGCTACAAAATGAGCCATGAAGTCAACACAAAAGGACTGGGTTAAAATTTAAACATTGAATTTTGAACTTTTAATCAAACCACTGCAATGATAGATGGGAAAACTGTAACAACTAGGAAAAAAAGGACTTTCCTCTACTGTTGGGGGGGCAAAACATGAGCATTTTTCAGTTGATTCAGGACCAGAATCAATTTTTTTTTTTTTGCAAATCAGAAAAAAACGAAGAGGCGAATCCGAGAACCAACAAATTAAATTGGTGTGGCCTAAGCAAACAATAAAACAGACACACTTAAGCTACCAGGCACATATCAGTTTCACTTTGGACTGAAACTCTGCTGTATTCAAATAGCTTAACGGACACAAAAACCAACAGACAAACATAGCATAGGTGGGGTCATGTGGCGTAACGGCAGAGTACTCAACTCAGAACCAAGAGTCCTGACATGCCACCGATCTTGTGCACTTTACACGACTTTCCTAACTTAACTCAGGTGAAAATGAGAATTACTGTTACAGTAATTGTATTCAGATAACCAACAGACACACAAGCAAAAACTGACCAGTTTGACTTCAGACAAGAATTCTCGCCCTTTCCTCTCCATCACTGTGAAGGCCTCCCGAACCTCCTTCCACTGGTCATCATGACGATGGATGGCGATCTCCAGGCCCTTGGTACCGTCTGTCGGCGTCCTCTTCAGCAGCTCATCCAGGTCATCCATCTCATTCGCCAGCTTGGGGGAAGAACGAAGGAACGAGAGAATGAATGGATGGATGGATGGATTAAACTGTTTTACATAATCTGCTTTAAGAGCTCAGTGACACCTATCTCTGTCATTAACCAGCTGGGAGTGAATGAAGGAACGACAGATTGAATGGATGGATGGATGGATGGATGAATGGATGAATGAATGAATGAATGAATGAATGAATGAATGAATGAATGAATGAATGAATG
>NW_017803865.1:2430511-2431871 GCF_001625305.1 Branchiostoma belcheri | reverse complement strand
AACATAGTGTAATGGTTGTGATAGAAAGAACTTTGTGATAGAAAGAACTTTGCTATTCAGTCGTTTACCAACCTGATGAAATTATTTATGGAAATCTACATTTAATTTTCTACCTTCTTGACTTCTTCCATGAAGCGTAGCCAGTCTTGTTTGAACTGCTCCTCTGCCTGAAGTTTCTGCTGCCAGCTGGTTCGCTGGTCCTGGATCGTCCGTTTTCTCTCCCCAAAGTGCTCAAGGAGCGTCTCTACACACAACACAGCTCGCTCTGTGTCCAACTGGGGATCGTCTCGAACCTACAGTCAACAAACAGTCATCGGTTCATCTGTAATACTCTACTGTGTTCAGCTGGGGATCGTCTCAAACCTACAGTCAACAAACAGTCATCGGTTCATCTGTAATACTCTACTGTGTTCAGCTGGGGATCGTCTTGAACTTACAGTCAACAGTCATCGGTTCATCAGTAATACTACTGTAATCTCTATGAAAATCTCAATTTTGTCAAACTTTTTACGTCAAAAAAGACAGACAATACAGAGAATGATATATATAGTCTTGAAACTTCTTCCAAAATTCAAAGATGCACCCATACCTTAATTAATACACAAAACATGGCAGAAATCCAGACATGTCCTAAGGCAAGGGAATCAAGCTGACAAACTTCCCGGCAGAATTATGACAGATTTATTTGAAGGTAAGTAAAGCGGTATGTCAACACATCTGGCAGACATCTATTGCAGCCTGAAGAAGCTGCAAACATTCCTAGAATAAGCTTTAGGCTTGTCTTGCTGACATCTCAGAATTTTTTAGGAGTTTTCAGAATTGAAAACAGTCATCATTAGTCCTGTGGACTTCCATACTTCCAATGCATGCACTTGACACAGTGGATCAACAATTCACTGCCCCTACAGCCTCAAAAAAGCTATGAGACTTCCTTTTAACAGAAATGGACGAAAGCCACCAGTTGAACATCTAACAGAAACTCTTCTATATTCCAATAACTAATGGACAAATAAGGCCACACCAATTTAATTTGTTGGTTCTCGGATTTTTTCAGAAAAAATATGAAGCGACAGGGCGAAAAAAAATAAAAATAAAAACAGGTCTAGGCATCCTATTATAGGCTTAAATGCTACAAAATGAGCCATGAAGTCAACACAAAAGGCTGGGTTAAAATTTAAACATTGAATTTTGAACTTTTAATCAAACCACTGCAATGATAGATGGGAAAACTGTAACAACTAGGAAAAAAAGGACTTTCCTCTACTGTTGGGGGGCAAAACATGAGCATTTTTCAGTTGATTCAGGACCAGAATCAATTTTTTTTTTTTTTTTGCAAATCAGAAAAAAACGAAGAGGCGAA